>NW_017693085.1:0-4973 GCF_001879085.1 Nicotiana attenuata | reverse complement strand
GCGTCCAACTATCTTTTCCCAAAAGTGCCATACGGTCACATCCACAGTTCTCAACAATGAACACCCGCCCAAAGCTCATAACGCCCAATATTATCCCTCCGAGGTTGCTCACGATGAGGTGTTAAGAATGGGGGAGCTAGCAGAAGAAGGAATCAAGTCAGACAAGATCATGAGTTGCTCGAAAGACATTCCGAATATCCCAGCAAGCTTGGGTGGGGGACGGGGAAGCAGAAAAGATGATCCGATGAGTTTTCCTGATCAACACTCCCAGCCCCGACACCGACCCCGTGAACATCTCCGAACCCCACATAATCCACCTCAGCATTATCCTTTGAACAATGTTCGGCCATCTGTCCAACCACAGAATCACTCCAAAAGGCGAGCACGAGCCCCGCAGAGTCCCCACTAGCCTCCACAAAATTTTCAAGTACCCTATAACCCACATTCAAGCCAAGGGTGTAGAAGGGAAACAAGGCTGAAAAATAATTTTACACCAATAGGAGGAACTTGTGCAAGTTTGTTTGAGAGATTAAAGCATTATAACCTGATTGCACCTATTCCTCTGAATCATGTGGACAAGCGTGCAAGAAGCTTTGACCCTTCTAAAAAGTGTGAATACCATTCCAATGCCCAGGGCACGATGTCGAAAGTTGCCGGGATTTGAAAAAAGAGATAGAAAGAATGATTCAGGAAGGGATAATTATGGTCCAGGACAGTGCCACCCAGAACATTGCACAGAATCCTTTACCTGCACATGATGATGCACATTTTGTAGGGAAGATCCATGGTGACAGGGAGTATGAGAATCCTCTGGGAAACTTGTTGAATGAAGTCAATGATATTGAAATTGGTGAAGGTCCCAGCAATTTTGATGTGCAATCAAGTGGCTAAGATGTCGAGTTTGGTGATTGGAAAGACGCTCCATCTCTTGGCTAGCTAGAGAGGAGTCTTGGTGGTTTATTTTGTTGTCATTTCTGTTGACCGGGTTATTTTCAGGGTTGTAATCCGGATATTGTCTTGTGATTCAAACCCTTCTATCCTTTTATTTTGTCTAGTTCCTTTGGTCGTAGCATCTCATTTAGTGTTGTCTAGGTTTGTTCTAAGGGTTGTACCTCAGTTTATTGTGCTTGTTTTGTTGTCCAAATTCTTTCGCCGCCAGTCTAATGCAATTCTCTGATTATTTCTAGTCATCTGGTTTAGTTTTCTTCTCCTCTTATAGTTCTTTTCGTGCTGGTTCTAGTGACATGACATGCACGCATAATTCTCAGCCTGGTTTTAAAAGTCGATTTAGTAATGAAGCAATAAAACAATGTTGGAGATGATAGGGATATTTGAGGGAAATAGGTATGGGTATTTCGAGATCACTTCGAGCCTAAATTGTGTGAAACTGGGGTAGATAGAACATGAAGAAATACTGTTGAAATGCATCATGTCGCATCGGTTTGAAGCCAAAGGCAAGTTTGCCCCAAGTTTACAGGGGCCGTTCGTGGTACCGTGGTTGTTGTCCAACAGTGCTGGGTAATTGACAAATGTAGAAGGCAAATGTGTGGATATGGTTATTAATTCTGGTGCACTCAAAAGATGTTACGTATGTTTTCCTCAGTTTGTTTAATTGTGTATCTTGTACTTGGCATGTTTCGGAGATTGGAATGACGAAGGCATTTTGTTCTGCTATCCGAACACTTTATCCTTTGTTACCTCTTTGAGCCTCGGTTATTTTCTTGCACACCCCTCTTTCGGAATCAATAATAAAACTCGTAAGCCCGAGCGGGGAAAGTAAGTGGAGAAACAAGAGAAAAACAGTGAAATACAAAAAAAAAGGAAAAGAAGAGAAAAGAAAAAGAAAAGAAAAAAGAGAAGGAAAAGAAAAGAAATGAAAAGAAAGAAAAGGAAAAGTGGAAGAAAGGAAAGATTGCAACAACAAAGTAAATTCTATGACCTGAACTACGTTTGACTTGATCCCGAAAGGGTACGTAGGCAGCCTCTCTCTGAGGTTCAGTCACACCGAAATAAAAGTCCAAAGTCCCCAAGGAAGAAACTGGGGCAGAAGTTGTGGTTATTGTGGGAAATCTGATTCCGAAAGTTGTAATTTTGAACCCATATTGAATTGTTTTGAGCCTTTGATACCCTTTCTTTCTAACCCTATCCAAAAGCCCACATTACGGTCCAAAGGAAGACCTTCTGATCAGTCTTCGAGAGATGCCAAGTCAAGCGAGTAGAGGTGAATCATATCAGGGGCAACACTCCGGTCCAAACGAAGGAAATGAAGAATGAGAGTGTCTTGTTGATGAGAACCCTCACGGGTATCCCAAGGCGACGAAAGCTGAGAGAAATCAAAAATGAGAGAGTCTTATTGGTGAAAACCTTCACGGGCACCATAAGGCGATGGTGAGGTGAGAGAAAAGACCAAAATGAGAGAGGCTTGATGGTGAAAACCTACGGGCACCACAAGTCGAATGAGGATTGAGAATCAGATGGGAAATCACCAGATGAAGATCGTGAAAGACGACAGAGCAGCGAAGCCCAGTTTCATAGTTTGGGGGTATAATAGGGGTTCAACATCAGATTTGCCTAACAGGATAGGCCATAGGTGCATTTCAAGGTCATTAGAGTCGGTACCCACATCCGATAGGTTTCTACTTTGTAGTTTTCTTGTTAGGAATCATCTCTTTCTGTTGTCATCTACTCCGTCCCTTTTGTCTTGTTTATTTCCTCTTCCTGAGTCTATTGGGTCAACACAAGTGAGAAATGACTTCAAAATTTGCCACCAGCTTTCCAATTGCACAAAACGGGATCTGGTTAGCACATTAAAGCATCATAAGTTAGGAAAGAACAGCAAGCACACTGAGTTGGCAACAATCAACAAGCTTTGGGATCCTTGTGAAATGCAAAGGCTTGGTATATATCAATTCATGAACAAAGCAACAGATGAAGGATTGGGGTGAACAAATCAAAGGTATTTCCTGTGATAGGATTGACAAAAGGTGGTAAACCAATGACGAACAAAATCTTCCAAGCAGAAATCAAAGTTATCATGGCAAATGAGGGAGCCGTAGACCTCAAGGACAGGACCAGTGGCTTAGAAAGAACAACATACGCAATGAGGGGGTGACAAGTGTCGTGCTTTGGGGTTCATGTGAGACACAAAGGTTGGCAAATATCAGTTCAGGAGAAATGCAACAAGTAGAGGGTGTTGGGTCTGAACGAGAAGAGGTATTTTCTGATTTAAGGTCTACAAAGGAAGTGGTTGGTCCAGGAACAAGCAGGGTTTTCGAATGGAAATTAGTTATCATGACAAATGAAGGAGCAATAGACCCTAGGGCCAAGGTTAATGGTTAAGTCAAGAAAGAACATCATATACACGGAGTGGGGGGCAATAGACGTGCTTTGGGGTTCATATGAGGCACAAAGGTTGGGGAGGCACCAGTTCATGCAACGCAACAAATAGAAGATATTGTGTCCAAACGGAGAAAAGGAATTTTATGTGATGGGGACGACAGAGAAAAGGGTTAGTCCATAAACAAGCAAGGTCCTCCAGTGGAAGTCAGTCATCATGGGAAGCGAAGGAGCAATCGCTCTCAAAGTCAAGGCCACAAACCAACCACCACATTTTAAACTGACAAGATTTTTCTTTGATTGAAACAGGGGCAGAAATTTCGTTCGTTTCGGAGAAACCCACCTCAAGGAAAGGCAGGCACCAGACAGGTTCGACTATAAACTTTCAGGACCCTCCTGAAAAATGGGATTTAGTTTAAATTTCAAAACAATCATGAGTAGCATAATTTAGCATAAATGTACCCCAAAGGAATATAAGTTGGTTTCAAAGTTTGCATGTTTAAGATAGGATTAAATTAGAAGTTTTCAGGACCCTCCTGGATAATGGGACGTAGTTTACGGTCTGCTTAGAAAACAAGACATAGTGGAAGTCATACCTTTAAAAGACATAGCTTAGATGTAAAATTGTTGTTTTGCTAAGAGTTGTCAGGACCTACCTGGATAATAGGACCTAGCTTTCAAATTTTTAGTAACATTTGGCAATACTATTCAGTTTAACACTCACATATGTGCCCGGCTACCAAACTGGGGCAGAAAATTTTCTTTGTTTTGTCTATTTTTGTTGAAATCAGGCGCCCACCTGGAGAACAAGGGAATACATTTCAAGTTCAGCAATCAGGCGCCCACCTGGAGAACAAGGGAATACATTTCAAGTTCAGCAGTCAGGCACCCACCTGGAGAACAAGGGAATACATTTCAAGTTCAGCAATCAGGCGCCCACCTGGAGAACAAGGGAATACATTTCAAGTTCAGCAGATCAGGCGCCCACCTGGAGAACAAGGGAATACATTTCAAGTTCAGCAATCAGGCGCCCACCTGGAGAACAAGGGAATACATTTCAAGTTCAGCAGTCAGGCACCCACCTGGAAAACAAGGGAATACATTTCAAGTTTCAGCAATCAGGCGCCCACCTGGAGAACAAGGGAATACATTTCAAGTTCAGCAATCAGGCGCCCACCTGGAGAACAAGGGAATACATTTCAAGTTTCAGCAATCAGGCGCCCACCTGGAGAACAAGGGAATACATTTCAAGTTTCAGCAATCAGGCGCCCACCTGGAGAACAAGGGAATACATTTCAAGTTCAGCAATCAGGCGCCCACCTGGAGAACAAGGGAATACATTTCAAGTTCAGCAACCAGGCGCCCACCTAGAGAACAAGGGAATACATTTCAAGTTCAGCAATCAGGCGCCCACCTGGAGAACAAGGGAATACATTTCAAGTTCAGCAATCAGGCGCCTACCTGGAGAACAAGGGAATACATTTCAAGTTCAGCAATCAGGCGCCCACCTGGAGAACAAGGGAATATATTTCAAGTTTCAGCAATCAGGCGCCCACCTGGAGAACAAGGGAATACATTTCAAGTTCAGCAATCAGGCGCCCACCTGGAGAACAAGGGAATACATTTCAAGTTTCAGC
>NW_017693084.1:0-4974 GCF_001879085.1 Nicotiana attenuata | reverse complement strand
AATCAAATTTCAAAAATCTCAAGCCCTAGTTCTTCAATTTTTAGGCTTAGCTTCCATGAATTTCTAGGTGGATTTCACAACACAAACGAGTTTTAAGACCAAAATTCTTACCTCAAGTCGTTTCCCCTCGAATCCCTCTTTAATCTCCACCAAGAAGCTCTCAAAATGATCAACCATGGAGGAAAAATGACCCAAAATCGCGGATGAAATGAAATTATAACATTCTGCCCAGCAATGTTCCTCCTTCATCGCGATCGCGACCCAAGTCTCGCGATTGCGAAGCACTAAATTTCCATATCTCAAATTAACACTATGCGAACGCGATGCTTTAAACTGGTACCACTACGCGAACGCGTGCCTTATGCCGCGAATGCGATGAACAAATATTTCGGGACCTCAAATCCTCCTATGCGAACGCGACACTCGTCACGCGAACGCGATGCATACTCCCAGGACCTTCCGCGAACGCAATGCTATAGACGCGAACGCGAAGCATAATGACTCAGGGGCCCAACTTCCTTCTACGCGTACGCGGGATCCAAACCACGAACGCGAAGCTCTAGAACTTTACGTTCCGCGAACGTGGACCTACCTTCGCGAACGCGAAGGCCAAATATGGCCTGCAACTGCTGCTGCATTTTCTGCATATTTTTCCAAGTTAAAACTTCCGGTTAGCCATCCGAAATCACCCCGAGGTCTCCGGGACCTCAACCAAAAGCACCAACACATCCTAAAACATCATTCAAACTTGTTCCAATCATCAAAATACATCAAACAACACTAAAATCATCAATTCTCACCGAATTCAAGCCTAAGTTCTTCAAAAACTTCCGAAACACGCATTTGATCAAAAACCCAACCAAAACACCTCCGAATGACCTGAAATTTTGCACACACATCCCAAATCACATAACGAAGCTACAGCAACTCTCGGAATTCCATTCCGACCCTCGGATCAAAATCTCGCCTATCGACCGGAAATCTCCAAAATACTAACTTCGCCAATTCAAGCCAAATTCTACACCGGACCTCCAAAATCACTTCCGATCACGCTCCTAAGTCATAAATCACCCAACGAAGCTAACAAAATCATAAAAACTCCGATCCGAGCTTGTATTCAAATAAGTCAACTCTTGGTCAAACCTTTAAAATTCCAAGCTTTCAACTGAAACTGTTCTTTCAAATTCATTCCAAATTTTCCTGAAAACCAAAACCAACGATCTACATTAGTCACAATACATAACACGGGGCAAGTCATGCCCGAGAACTGGCGATCGAAGTACAAAAGCTCAAAACGACCGGTCGGGTCGTTACAATTGTCATGGAAAAAATCAAGAACAAACTGATTTGATTATTTTAGAGAAAATAATTTTTAATTAATGAAATAATTTCCTAATAAATATGAACTTAATTAATAAAATATTATTTTTATACTAGATTAAAGATCAAAATCAAAATCAAAGTTAGCCTTAAAAGAGACTAGAACGTATTCATGAATTCTAAAATTCATACACCACATGTAAAGACAAAGATTCAACTCGAGGCAGAAAAAAAAACTGAAATCAAAAGAAAAGCAAGTAACACCGTTTTCCATCTAGATTTCGGAAGCTCGAACAATTTTAGATATTCAAACATCTAGAGATTGACTCTTACATACAAACTAAAAACCTAACACATTTTTCAACAAGTTCCTCTTAGTAATAAATTACATTAAAATAAATGTGCATGTGTAGGAACAAAAAGCTAAATTATTACTACAACTTCAGAGCCTTAAGATTACAAGATAGGCTAAACTAGTATGTTTAAATAAAAAAGAAGACTGATTCAACATGGTAAATTACAGAGATGCTGAAAATAATAAACAAACTAGTAACTTGCTTTAGCATTTAAGAACAGTAGACAAAAAACCCATTAAGTTGACGAAACAACATAGCATTCATGAGCAGAATATATTCAAGGCCTGGAATAAGCTAAAGAAAACTCCAAGCATCCCATATTTCATTTGTCCTTGGATCGAAAATTACAATATAAGTTGAGGAAGTTACCTGGTTCGCAGAAATATAGGAAAAAACAACCGAGCAACAAACTAGCAAACAAACTATGTTGCAGAGAAATCAAAACACAGCAGTGAGAAAATCCAACCAGCAGCAACTCAAACAACAACATAAAGCAGCTCAAGAATATCCGAAAATGAACCCAGAAACAACAGCCTTTTTAAACCCGAAGTGACCCAGAAACTCAAAAGCTCACCGACTTAGGAAAGAAAGAAAGAACTCACAAACTTTCAGTTTTTCAGCTCCCTTTTCGATGTTTAGCTGCTGATTTTTTTTCAAAGTTTTATGTTTTCTTAGAGTGTAAAAGATGTTCAGACCCTGTGTGATCCCCTATAAAGTGAGGAAGGGGCAGCCCTTAAGTAGGCAAAGAAAGCCAACTTTTTGGACAGATTTTGGTTCACCAAAAATCTGTACAAAAAGGGACTAACTTTGTGTGCTAAACACTATTCAAAGGCTGTCCAGAAGGTGAAAGGACAACCTGAAATCTGCTATAGCAGAAGCAAAGAGTCATTTCAGCCACCCTACTAGTAAAAAGTAAGCTACTAGTACCCTATTTTATGATAAAAATTATCTAAACTTCAGATTTTAACAACATCAATATCACCCTATTGATTCAAACTAAACCAAGTATTAAGACATGTAACTAAACTTCAACACATGAACTATGAACCAGCATGAGCAAACAAAAATCAGCTATTAACGCCAAACAGAACACACGCTATCGCTGAAGCGATTTAACAACCCAACTAGACAAGCATAATCAGAAATGGATTAAATAAAGAAACAAGACAGAACTTAATTCTAACTAAAATCCAAGAAAATAGAAAATTAATAACGGGGCAGAGGATTACGATTTTACCATATACTCGAGTATCCGGGCAATGGCGATACGCAGTGGTACGACTCGAGCGAGTGTCTAATGTCGATTATTATCGAAACCATGACTCTGGAGAATTGGAGGCTAGTTTCGATGAAAATCGACAACAGAAACTTGCTTGAGGCCAATGTGAAGAGAGAAACGGGAGGCAGTGGTGGTTGAGAGGTGGCAGCGACGGCGGCAGATCGGCAGTGGGGGTCGCCGGAATTTCGGGTTAAGACCAATGCCAAATGGTAGCCCTTGCTGAGCTCTGTCTATGTATATAAAAATTAAGTGGAGAAAAGGGCTCAATATTCTCGAATTTATGAAAAAATAGTTGCGGCTAGGGTTTTGGATTTTCTTAGATTTATGGAGATTGGTTGAGTTTTGGAGGATATGAGGCTTGGATTCGTGTAGAGAAAGAAGAGGAGAAGAGGATGATGTTGGATGGAGGGCGTTTGGCCGCTGGAGGACGGCGGCGCCGCCATGGTGAAGGGCGGCGGCGACAGAGAGTGGGGAGAGAAGAAAGGGGGCTAGGGTTTTGGGTTGGGTGTGTAAATGAGGGCCAAAAATTTGATTTTAGGCTTTTATATTTTAGTTAAGGATAAATTTGGACCATTAGATTAAGATGAAATGAATGGCCATGATGGATTTTGATTCACTTAACTAAAACGACATAGTTTTGTCTTGAAACTACGTCGTTTTAAATTTTCCCATGACAGCCCCCTTGTCTTGCCTTCTTGACCACATTTCACTTTCAAATTTGGCACAATTTTTTCCTTAATCCTACTTATTAAACTAAATTTACACAACAAATAAATTAATTAAATAACTTATTCAAATGATCAATTAACTAGATTAATTTACCAACTGAACAGTTAGTTAATTCCTAAAATGCACAAATGAAAAAAGAACTATTTTTTGGAATTTTTACGCTAGGAAATATGCAAATAAAAACACAAAAATTGAGAAAAACACTTAAAATAAGAAAACACTAATGGCTTTAGGAAGTGTTAAAATAGTGCAAAAATTAGGTGTTCACAGCTGCCCCTCTTTGCTCGAGAACATGAAGAGTTTTCGTGCAAAGAAAAGTGAATGCCATAGCTAATTTTTGCTCACATCTCACTCCAATGGAAGCAATTTTTGAAAAAAGGTGACCGAACCTTGCTTCCGAGGTTGCCTACATATCCTTGGCTATAAAGGAATAAGGTCAGTGTAGTTCTGGAAAATTTGGTAGCTGGGACTACGAGGCACTAGAGTTAAGATTGTTGCTGCTGCTGTTGTTGTTGTTGTTGTTACTGTTACTTACTGCTTATATCAAAAGGAAGAGAGAGAGAGAGAGAGAGAACTATATATGTCTGCAAACTAAGAGTTACAAAATTCCTATCTATGTGTCTTTTGGAGTCAAATATTGATTCTTGACTTGCTTGTTTGTGTTGACCTTAGTTTGGATCTTGATGCTCTTTGAAGAAAGATTATGATTTATATTAGGGAGAGCATCTCTTATTAGAATGAACAGGGTTGACTCGAGCTAAGAAGTGCATCTCCTACGAGTGAGGTTGAAGGACTCGGACTAGGAAGTGCGTCTCCTACGAGTGAGGTTGAAGGACTTGGATTAGGAAGTGCGTCTCCTAGGAATAAAGGTATAGATTAGGAAGGGCATCTCCTACGGGAATGACTCAAGCTAGGAAGTGAGTCTCCTATGAGTGGGGTTGAAGGACTTGGACTAGGAAGTGTGTCTCCTATGAGTGAGGTTGAGAGACTTGTACTAAGAAGTGCATCTCCTAGAATTGATGGTTCAGACTAGGAAGTGCGTCTCCTATTGGAATGGCTCAAACTAGGGGGTGTGTCTCCTACGAATGAGGTTGAAAGGTTTGGACTAGGAAGTGTGTCTCCTAGGATTAATGGTTCATATTAGGAAGTGCGTCTCCTATTGGAATGGCTCAAACTAGGAATTGCGTCTCCTACGAATGAGGTCAAAGACTTGGACTAGGAAGTGCGTCTCCTAGGACTGGTGGTTCAGATTAGGAAGTGTGTCTCCTAATGGAATGATTCAAACTAGGA
>NW_017693083.1:0-4975 GCF_001879085.1 Nicotiana attenuata | reverse complement strand
GTGGGCTCCTGATTGCTGAACTTGAAAAGTATTCCCTTGTTCTCCAGGTGGGCTCCTGACTGCAACAAATAAAGAAAACAAAGAACATTTCCTGCCCCAGTTTGGTGGCTGGGCACAGATGTGAGTGTTAAATTGAATTATTCTACCAACTATTATAAGAATGTGAAAGCTAAGTCCTATTATCCAGGGAGGTCCTGATTACGAACCTAAGTTATATCTTCTAAAGGTATTACTCCCACTACATTTGTTGTCTAAAAGGTCTTAAACTACTTCCATTATCCAGGCGGGTCTTCACAACTTCTAGTTAAAAAAAAACAGTTTTAACCTAAGCAGACCTTGTTATCTATATCTTGTTATCTAAGCAGACCTTAAAACTACGTCCCATTATCCAGGAGGGTCCTGAAAACAAAATTCAAGTCTCATCTTAAGTGTGCCAATTCTACTGCTGAATTATACTATCCTACAACAGTATCTTGTTACCTAAAGGAGACCTTAAAACTGTGTCCCATTATTCAGGAGGGTCCTGACAACTCCTAATTGAATCCTATCTTAGACAACCTATGTTCTTTGGGATACATTTGTGCTAAATTATGCTACTCATGATTGTTTTGAAATTTAAACTAAGTCCCATTTTCCAGGAGGGTCCTGAGAGTTTCCAGTCATACCTGTTTGGGTGCTACCTTTCCTTACGGAGGGTTTCTCCGAAATGAACGAATTTCTGCCCCTGTTTTCAATCAAAGAAAAATCTTGTCAATTTTAAAATTGATGGCTAGTTGCTGGAATTCTTGCTAGGTACATCCCTGCTGCTGGGCTTCGCTCCGTCCCGCTTTCCTGGACTTGCCTTGAATCCCCCTCGACTTCCTGACCGAATTTCAACCCCTTGATTCTGATGACCCAAGTGTTCTATCCCATATAGTTGTTTTTGTGTTTCTGACCCCTCTTTTGAAACTTCGCTTCTTCCCCACAATTATCCGATTAATCCACCGATGAAACTTCTAGTGGTCCTTTATGACTTACTTTGCTTTTTGACATCTTTGATATATTCTGGCCCTGTCTGTACAACTAGGAAGCTGGTAGTTAGCTTTGACATTCCTTCCTTTTGTTTCGAACAGAACTGACACTGAAACATCTTAAAGATAGACCTTGAAAGAATGAAATGCAACAACCTCGAGGGTTAAGGATAAAGAGAATCCGAGAACGAATGATTTGTAATGAAGAAAGAAGAGAACGAGACTTATCTGAGTGGAACTGCTGGTACCATGGAGCATGCCATGCATTTTGGATTAACCAGCCCAGTCTGTCTAACCAATCAACTTTCGATTGCCACATTTGTTGTTCCGGACTTTCATAACCTGATTTTCACCCAAACCCAAACCTTGCTCGTTCTGCAATGTCTTGAGCAGCTTTTGACGACAGCCTTGTCTCATTTGCCTGTCTGAAAAACTCACCTTCGCCTTACGGTGCCCGTGAGGGTTTTCACCAATAAGACTCTCTCATTTTTGATTTCTCTCAACTCACTTCGCCTTACGGTGCCCGTGAGGGTTTACACCAATAAGACTCTCTCATTTTTTATTTCTCTCAACTCGCTTCGCCTTACGGTGCCCGTGAGGGTTTTCACCAATAAGACTCTCTCATTTTTATCCTTTTTTCTTGCACCGGAGTGTTGTCCCTGACGTGAATCACTTTTACTTGCAAGTATTGGCACTTCCTGAAGATTGATCAGAAGGTCTTTCTTTGGACCGTAATGCAGGCTTTTGGGCAGGGTTAGAAAGAAAGGGTATCAAAGGCTCTAAAACAATTCGACGTGGGTTCGAAACTACAACTTTCGGAATCAAATTTCTTGCACAACCACAACTGCTGCCCCAGTTTCCTTCGTGGGGACTTTTGGGATTTTATTTTGGTGTGACTGAACCTCAGGGGGAGGCTGCCTACGTACCCTTTCGGGATCAAGTCAAACGTAGTTCAGGTCATAGAAATTACTTTGTTGTTGCAATCTTTCCTTTTCTTCTACTTTCTTTTCTTTCATTTTTCTTTTTCTCTTTTTTTCTTTTTTTTTCTTTCTTCTTTTGCCTTCTTTTCCTTTTTTTATTCTTCTTTTCCTTTTCTTTCTGTTGGACTGTGTTTTCTTGTTTCTTCACTGATTTTCCTTGCTCGAGCTCCCGAGTTGTTATTGATTCCGAAAGAGGGGTACGAAAAAATAAATAAATGAGGCTCAAAAGGGATAACAAAGGATAAAGTGTTTGGATAGCAGAACAAAATGCCTTCGTCATTTCAATCTCAAAAATATGCCAAATACAATAAAGTACAATTAAACCAAGAAATCATACATAGTACGCTTGACTGCATCAGAGTTGATAGCCATTTCTACACATTTTCCTTCCACATCTGTCAAATATAATGCGCCATTGGACAACACTCTGGTTACAACAAATGGCCCCTGCCAGTTCGGGGCGAACTTTCCCTTTGCCTCAGCCCAATGAGGTAAGATACGCCTCAACACCAATTGCCCTACTTCAAACTTCCGCGGACGCACTTTCTTGTTATATGCTCTTGCCATTCTCTGTTGGTACAACTGACCATGACATACTGCTGCCAATCTCTTTTCATCAATCAAACTTAGTTGTTCCAAGCGGACTTTGACCCATTCAACATCATCAATTTCCGCCTCGGCAATAATCCGAAGGGACGGGATTTCAACCTCTGTCGGGTATTATTGCCTCAGTGCCATACACCAGTGAATAGGAGTCGCCCTACTGAAATGCGGACAGTAGTGCGATAGCCTAAAAGGGCGAAAGGTAACTTCTCATGCCATTGTCTGGACCCTTCTACCATTTTTCGAAGTATTTTCTTGATGTTCTGTTAGCTGCTCGACCGCTCCATTCGCCTTAGGACGATATGGGGTGGAATTGCGGTGCGTGATCTTAAACTGCTGACATGTCTCTGCCATCAAATGACTGTTGAGATTGGCCCCATTGTCCGTGATGATTACCTTCGGGATCCCAAACCGACAGATGATATTCGAATGCACAAAATCGACCACTGCCTTCTTGGTCACAGATTTGAAGGTTTTCGCCTCCACCCACTTAGTGAAATAATCAATAGCTACCAGAATGAACCTGTGCCCATTTGACGCCGCTGGCTCGATCGGCCCAATGACATCCATTCCCCAAGCAACGAAAGGCCATGGTGCCGACATTGTATGCAATTCAGATGGTGGAGAATGAATCAAATCTCCATGTACCTGACATTATGACACTTGCGCACGAAACTGATGCAATCCCGTTCCATGGTAAGCCAACAATAACCTGCTCGGAGAATCTTCTTTGCCAATACATATCCACTCATATGAGGTCCACAAACTCCCGCATGTACCTCGGCCATGATAACTGTAGCCTGTTTAGCATCCATGCACCTCAGTAATCCAAGATCTGGGGTAAAATCCACTTGCCAAGCGTCGAATTGCTCTCTTTTGATCCCTTGTAGCTGTGCTGGTTATACTCCCATCCTGAGGTATTCTTTGATATCATGGAACCACGGCTCACCATCAAGCTCTTCTTCCACCACGTTACAATAGGCATGCTGATCTCGGACCTGAATCTGTAACGGGTCCATATAAGCCTTATCTGGATGATGCAGCATTGACGCCAAAGTAGCCAAAGCGTTGGCAACTTCATTGTGAATCCTTGGAATATGCCTGAAATCTATTGATTGAAACTGTTGACAAAGTTTATGCAAACACTGCCGGTACGGTATGAGCTTCAAGTCTCGTGTTTCCCATTCTCCCTGAATCTGGTGTACCAGAAGATCCGAGTCACCCATGACCAAGATTTCCTGGACACCCATGTCTATAGCCAATCTCAAACCCAAGATACACGCCTCGTATTCAGCCATGTTATTGGTGCAATAGAAATGAAGTTGAGCCGTAACAGGGTAGTGTTGCCCTGTCTCGGAAATCAGTACTGCTCCTATCCTGACACCCTTGGCGTTGGCAGCCCCATCAAAGAACAGTTTCCATCCTGGCTTCTCGACTTGTTCTAATTCTTCAACATGCATTATCTCCTCATCGGGGAAGTATGTCTTCAAAGGTTCATATTCATCATCAACTGGATTCTCGGCCAAATGATCAGCCAAGGCTTGTGCTTTCATTGCAGTCCGGGTCACATAGACAATATCAAATTCCGTAAGCAAGATTTGCCACTTCGCCAGCCTCCCTGTGGGCATGGGCTTCTGAAAAATGTACTTCAACGGGTCCAACCGAGAGATGAGGTAGGTGGTATATGCTGACAAGTAATGTTTCAATTTCTGCGCTACCCAGGTTAAGGCACAACACGTCCTCTCCAGCTGAGTGTACTTCACCTCATATGATGTGAACTTCTTGCTGAGGTAGTAAATCGCCTGCTCTTTCTTTCCTGTGATGTGATGCTGCCCCAGTACACAACCAAAAGAATTATCCAAAATTTTCAGATAAAGGATCAAGGGTCTTCCCGGCTCCGGCGAGACCAATACAGGTGGACTAGCTAAATAATCCTTAATCTTGTCAAACGCCGCTTGACATTCATCCGTCCATCTAACTGCAGCATCTTTCTTTAACAGCTTAAAGATGGGCTCGCAAGTTGTTGTGAGCTGTGCTATGAACCTACTGATATAATGCAACCTGCCAAGCAAACTCATCACCTATTTCTTGTTCCTTGGCGGCGGTAGCTCCTGAATGGCTTTGATCTTGGACGGGTCTAACTCAATACCGCGTCGACTTACCACAAATCCCAACAACTTCCCAGATGGGACTCCAAACGCACACTTCGCTGGATTAAGTTTGAGGTTGTACCTGCGGAGCCTCTGGAAAAATTTCCTCAAGTCCTTCACATGGTCACATTGTTTCCTCGACTTTATGATCACGTCGTCTACATAGACCTCAATTTCCCGAGGTATCATGTCATGGAACATGGTGGTCATCGCCCTCATATACGTTGCCCCT
>NW_017693082.1:0-4975 GCF_001879085.1 Nicotiana attenuata | reverse complement strand
GTCACACGTCGACCCCCGCACTCGTCATAGAGTACGTGTCTCGCCTCAATATAGCGTCACAATGTGATATACCGGGGTTTCAAACCCTCAGGTCATCATCTACATCTATTACTCACCTCAAGCCGGCCACAAGTCTAGCTCGCTATGCCTTTGCCTTTCGAATCAACCTCTTCGCGTGCGGAATCTGATTAAAACCACAATGAATTCATTACAATAGGCTAAAGAAACATAACCCAATCGAAAAGACTCGAAAAACACCAAAATTTACGAAGTTGGCAAAACCCGAGCCCCGGGCCCGCTTCTCGAAAAATTACGAAATTTACATCACCGGACTCCTTGTCTCGCCACGAGTCTATACATATCAAATTTACCAAAATCGGGGTTCATATGCCCTTTCAAAATCCGTTTTTACATCTTAGCTTTTCAAGCCCTAGCTTAACCCATTTTTAGCATTTGATCCCTTGAATTTCAGTGATAAATCCATGTTTTTACACCATAATAACATAATCCGAGTCCCATAATTCATACCTGATGAAACCCCTTCGAATTTTCTTCAAATTCGCCCAAGAAACCGCCTAAGTCGAAGTCCAAAATAGTTTTCCTTCTCTTTCAAATTCGTGAACACTGTTCACTTTAATTCCAGGTCGATTTCCGCTCCTGCGGTTAAATTACCGCACCTGCGGTCACCGCATCCGCGACCAAATGATCGCTTCTGCGATCTCACTTAAATCCCCAGGGACCGCTTCTGCGGTCTTAAACCGCACCTGCGATTGCCGCTTGTGCGAACCCTTGTCCGCTTTTGCGGAAGAGTTCCAAGCCTCCCAGAACCGCTTTTGCGACCCCTTAGCCGCATCTGCGGAACCGCTTATGCGGTCCCTTTTCCGCAGAACGGAGATGACAGAACCAGCAACTTCAAACGTGCAACAAAACTCCGAATTCTCCGTTTAACCACCCGAATTCACCCCGAGGTCCCCGGGACCTCAACTAAAAGCACCAATACATCCTAAAACCTCATTCAAACTTGTTCCCATCATCAAACCATATAAAACAACGCTAAAACCATCAAATCACATCGAATTCAAGCCTAAGTTTCTTAAAAACTTCCGAATTGCACATTCGATCAAAAACCCGACCAAAACACCTCCGAATGACCTGAAATTTTGCACACATATCCAAAATCACCTAACGGAGCTACTGCAACTCTTGGAATTCCATTCCGACCCTCGGATCAAAATCTCACCTATCCACCGGAATTCGCCAAAATGCCAACTTTGCCAATTCAAGCCTAATTCTACTCCGGACTTCCAAAATCACTTCCGATCGCACTCCTAAGTCACAAATCAGCTCCCGAAGCTAACCGAATCACCGGAATTCACATCCGAGCCTTCTAACTAATAAGTCAACGTTCGGTTGACTTTTTTTTCTTCAAACCAAACCTTCCTTAAAGAGACTAAGTGTCTCATTTCCTATCCAAACCAATTAAATTCAACTCTAACTCACCCGTTGCTAATAATAAAACATGAAAGAGCAATAAATGGGGGAAACGGGGCTGTAATACATGAGACGACGGGTCGGGTCGTCACATCCTCCCCAACTTAAACCAACACTCGTCCTCGAGCGTACCCAGAGTTGTACTAGAAGCAACCCAATAGGTGAATGACCTTACCAAACATATACCCGGGGTGATCTCACGTCACCCTATCTCATATAGGTCCGACAACACAATATAGCCGAAATCTCACAGTCCATTTAAACCATAAACCATAGAACCATATTGCACTTTCCGAAATCATACACAATATCAGAACCTTACATCTATACCCAGAATAAAACCGAACCAGCTGTAATAACCCATACTTGCAACCTCAGGCGAAATCATATGATATACCATCCAAACACTCGAAACGATAGCCTCTATTTACAACAGTTGCCCATAATAACCAAATACCGATAGAAAACCTTTCATTAGCTAAAGTCTTATTCCAGCACTTCCATATACTGCCAACAACAAATGAAACACGCGATAAACCGTAACCATTCCTCAGATCAACCATTCATGAAGCCACTTCCCTTTGACTAATATCACAACAGATTTCCGGGCCATACCTTGATATTATCTCTCTAACAAGCTGCAATCAATTCTGTTCGTATTCATTAATGACTCTAACGATCACCTCGAATCCAACACACCACTCTGGTGATATGATACCTCAATACAGGCCTAAGCCACAACTTGCATAATACGCGTACCAACAAGAAACGACCTGAATATACTCAAATCATGAAAATAACTCAAACAAAAGAGCTGTACTTCAAGCTCATCAGTATTATCACAACACAAGGCTGAGACCCCGTCTCACATCATAGAAATAGAACACCTGAATCTACCCCGAAAGGTCATAACTCAACGCAGCCTCGCTACAATGCGCGATCCTATCCAAACACTGTTACACATGGAGCACCTCAAGACACTGTGATCAAAATTCGACAGCCACACACAATTTGATGTCTGAAACCAAGGCAATTCATTGCACCCACGGTGAAATAAACAACATACGACATGCCACCTAATAGGTCATAACCCACACTCCATTTACCGAGCGACATTCGATTACTCTTCCCGCTCGACTTCCACTATGAATCCCCAATAGATCTGCACCACGGGTGCCCATAACCAACAAATCATAACGCCTCACAGCACAGAAAAAGCAACTCATAGATCTCCCCAGATCACTAACAAGTTCAATAACGATCGCATCCACCTGTCCCTTAACAATACAACTCAAGACTAACCAAGCTAACTCAAGCTAAATACGTAGCCACATTGGCCTGCCAACGAACTCAATACCAAGAAGCCTGAAGCTGCTCCTTCCACTATTATAACTCCTGCCAGAGCCGTACGATACGATGCCCGGCACCAATAAATACCGAAATCCGCCATCTCACCCGGCGACATGCCCGGCCACAAAAAACGCATCCAAAAAGTCACTCAATACCGGAACTGAATCAATGGTAGAAACCTCTGCACTGACATCCATCACGAATGCCCCATTAAGAAAAGCAATCCTTCTCAGCCGTCCGCTGCATCTTTTGAAATATATACCACTCTGCAAGAACATAATCCAATGCACCTTGCCGCTCAACCCGTGGCATTTCCGGCCTAGCCCGTAGCACAATAGTCTAGAATAACCCAACACTGAGACAACCAGCCTACAATCCAATATCATATCCAAAATTTGGCATACCAAGCAAAGAAAGATCCACTCGGACCTCTAATTCCCAATAACCGCTAGACGGTGCCGATACACACGATTTACAACCACTGCATAGTCTGATCACGAGAACTCCTAGTCTCCAACTCCATATGGCACACGAATCACTATACCTGATCCCGAATTTCGCCGTATGAATACATATCACACCTCAAGTACCCATTCATTCCATGAAAGGTATTCTAAAGTTTCCCTGTGCCATCAAGAAACTCAGATATCAACAGTCGATCCCAAATGCTGCAATACTACCGAAGTATTATCAGTTTACATCACCTTCCCTTTTACTGGACATATACCCCCGTCAAATCACTAGAATAGCAATACCATTTTCCTTAATCATCTGAAGATCGATTCTTAATTCACCTGCAGCTCCCCGTGCTGCTTAAGAGTTTAATGACTTTCCATTCTGAACTGAACCGAAACCTTACACACACGAATCCCAATCCTCCACAACATATCGCATATACCATACCACACTAGGATAACATGAGAACTCCATCTCCCTTTTCCTAACCACAAACATCTACGTACCCAACTAGTCGAGAACTCACCATTGACCCCATCTAGAAGAAAATCACTACACATCCCATTCTTCGCATGCCCATAGACGATATATACGTCTCCAAACCACGATAAAACTCATCAAAAACTCTCTCCCCAATTCCATTGCACAAGCTAAACGGCCAGGACTAAATCCTTCTACCTGAACCAAGCTAAGCAAACTATCAGAACTCAAGAGCTTCGTTGCACAACACTTGTAAAAACTCATTACCTCGAACACATACGAAGAATTAATCATATCTTTAACATACCGATTCGGTCTACCATCAAACTATTCCATCTATCTAATTTCCCCCTCTGTTTCATCATCAACTTGATATTTCTCCCTCGCCGTAGCATCACAATGCCTCAATCCAAGCTTACCACACGAGACTCGAACATAAGACCACACTGTCTAAGACCCATAGGCCACTGAATACTCTCTCAATTGTTTCCCAGAAATACCACATTTCACTCTGAGAACTTTCTGCGAATCTAAATTCGCTTCCTTTACTTTCCAGGTATCGACACATAGGATCCCATGATCAACATAAAAATACCACAAGTCTTGACATTTTCTAATGAAACACTGTCTCTGGTCACATACACAACCTTAAAACACCTGAGTGCTACATGTAGAATCTTGAACACATTAAAATCATTCTCAAGAGTCATCCACTCTTATACAAACTGCAAATTACCTGACTTAACGAACAGAACCACTCGTGCCTTATTAGTACTCTGACACCACAGGATGTGATCTCATTCCAGTACAAACAAACATCTTCCTTCTCTATACACTAAGCATCATTTATCAACAACAGCTCAAGACATCCTATTATTTCCTCACATCTACGAAGCACCATATAACCTTTGTCATAATTTTGCTTCACTCGTGCCATCCTCGGCTCAATTCCTGCAACCAGGACTGATCCACCAGCATACCTTGATACGGAACCAGCATAGCGCATAACCGTACAATCAGCTAATCAATAGCAACCTCCCCAACTTGGCTCGAAGCCATATATCAAGCACACTTAACAACTCATATCATTTTACTCTAATGATGCTACAATATCATAGTGAGATTAAACTCAAATCATCTACAAGCTTGTGAAAACACAGATTGTCTAGTACTGAAATTCTCTGCAAACCTCGCATTC
>NW_017693081.1:0-4976 GCF_001879085.1 Nicotiana attenuata | reverse complement strand
ATCGGCCACCACATTGGCCTTACCCGGGTGATATAAGATAGTAACATCATAATCTTTCAACAACTCTAGCCATCTCCTCTGCCTCACATTCAACTCCTTCTGCTTGAACAGATACTGCAGGCTCTTGTGATCCGTGTACACCTCACATGTCACACCATATAGATAATGCCTCCAAATCTTCAACGCATGAACAACCGCTGCCAACTCTAGATCATGAACTGCATAGTTTTTCTCGTGGATCTTCAACTGTCTCGAAGCATAAGCAATAACCTTGCCATCCTGCATCAATACTGCTCCAAGCCCAATACGGGAAGCATCACAATAGACTGTATAAGCCCGGATCCTGTGGGCAAGACCAACACCGGTGCCGTAGTCAGGGCTGTCTTGAGCTTCTGAAAGCTCGCCTCACACTCCTCCGACCATCTGAACTGGGCACCCTTCTGAGTCAACCTGGTCATCGGGGCTGCAATAGATGAAAACCCTTCCACAAACCGACGGTAGTAGCCTGCTAACCCCAAGAAACTCCGAATCTCCGTCGCTGATGTTGGTCTAGGCCAGTTCTTGACTGCCTCTATTTTCTTCGGGTCCACCTGAATACCCTCAGCTGATACAACGTGACCCAGAAATGCTACTGAACTCAGCCAGAACTCACACTTGGAGAACTTGGCATATAACTGACTATCCCTCAGAGTCTGAAGAACCACTCTAAGGTGCTGCTCGTGCTCCTCCTGGCTGCGGGAGCACCAAAATATCATCAATAAAGACTATCACGAACATGTCCAAATATGGCCTGAATACTCGGTTCATCAACTCCATGAATGCTGCTGGGGCATTGGTCAACCCAAACGACATGACCAAGAACTCGTAATGCCCGTACCGAGTACGGAAAGCTGTCTTAGGGACATCGGATGCCCTAATCCTCAACTGGTGGTAGCCAGATCTCAAGTCAATCTTGGAAAATACCCTGGCACCCTGAAGCTGGTCGAACAAATCATCAATCCTCGGCAGTGGGTACTTATTCTTAATTGTTACCTTGTTCAATTGCCGGTAATCTATACACATCCGCATCGAACCATCCTTCTTCTTGATGAATAACACTGGCGCGCCCCAAGGCGAAATACTGGGTCTAATGAAACCCTTATCTAACAGATCCTGTAATTGGTCCTTTAACTCCTTCAGCTCCGGCGGGGCCATACGATATGGCGGAATAGAAATGGGCTGGGTGCCTAGAGCCAAATCAATACAGAAATCGATATCTCTATCGGGAGGTATACCCGACAGGTCCGAAGGAAAAACATCGGGAAACTCCCGGACAATAGGCACAGAATCTATGGGAGGGACCTCAGCACTGGAATCACGAACATAGGCCAAATAGGCCAGACACCCCTTCTCGACCATACGTCGAGCCTTCACGTACGATATGACACTACGGGTAGAATGACCTGGAGTCCCTCTCCACTCTAAGCGAGGCATACCCGGTAAGGCTAAAGTCACGGTCTTGGCATGGCAGTCCAAGATAGCGTGATAGGGTGATAACCAATCCATACCCAGAATGATATCAAAGTCAACCATATCTAAGAGCAACAAGTCTACATGGGTTTCAAGACCCCCAATCACTACAACACACGAACGATGGACTCGGTCGACCACGATAGAGTCACCCACCGGTGTAGACACATATACCGGAATACCCAAGGCATCACTAGGCATGACCAAGCATGGTGCGAAATAAGATGAAACATATGAATACGTAGATCCTGGATCAAATAGTACTGAAGCGTCTCGATCACAAACCAGAACCGTACCTGTGATCACCGCATCTGAGGCCTCTGCCTTGGGCCTAGCCTGGAGTGCATAGCAACGGGGCTGAGCCCCACCACCCTGAACTGTATCCCTAGGTCGATCTGCTGCTAGCTGACCTCCGCCCCTGGCGGTCTGAGCTCCACCTCTATGGCCTCTACCTCCACCTCTAGCTGGCTGTGGAGCATCCGGTGCCTGAATCATAGGACGGGGACCCTGCTGCTGCGACTGAGTACTCCTCAACCTCGGGCAAGCTCTCCTGGTGTGACCATACTCACCGTACTCATAACACCCCTCTGAACGCTGTGGCTGGCCCTGGCGACCTGTATGACCTCCGCGGAAACTCCAAAGTGGCGGTGCGCTGATGGGAGCTGAAGGTACACTGAGGGACTGCTGATCAGAATAATGCCCACGGTAACTATGATCACTTGGGGCACCCTGAGAAACCTGGAGGGCTGACTGGAAAGGCCTGGAGGGCTGACCCCTATCGTAAGAATCCCTGCCTCCAGATGAGGCACCACTGAAACGACCTGAGTGACGGGGTCTCTTGTCTGCTCTATGGCTACCCCCCTGTGCCAGAACCATCTCAACTCGGCGGGCCACATTGGCTGCCTCCTGAAAGCTGATCTCACTACCAGTCTCCCTAGCCATCTGGAGACGAATCGCCTGAATCAAACCATCAATAAATCTCCTCACTCTCTCCCTCTCAGTGGGGAGTATGACAAGAGCATGGCGAGCTAGATCGATAAACCGTGTCTCATACTGGGTGACTGTCATAGAGCCCTACTGGAGACGCTTGAACTGCCTGCGAAGAGCCTCTCGCTGAGTAACTGGGAGAAACTTCTCCAAAAATAACTCTGCAAACTGATCCCATGTCAATGCTAGCGACCCTGCTGGTCTGGCTAAACAGAAATCCCTCCACCAAGTCTTGGCGGATCCTGCTAGACGAAAAGTGGCGAAGTCGACCCCATTGGTCTCCACAATACCCATAGTCCGAAGAACCTCATGGCAGCTATACAAGAAATCATGGGGGTCCTCTAAAGAAGCACCGCTGAATGTGGTGGTGAAGAGCTTGGTGAACCTATCCAGTCTCCACAAAGCATCTGCGGACCTAGCCGCTCCATCGTCGGTCTGAGTCACAATACCCGGCTGAGCTGCCACAGCTGGCTGAACCACTGAAACCTGAGCCTGGGGAGCTACCTGCTCTGGAGTACGTGTAGCAGGAGTCTGAACTCCTCCTCCAGCATGAGAAGTGGCTGGTGCTACTGGAAGCAAACCCGCCCTAGTGACGCTCTCCACAAAGCCCACCAATCTGACCAAAGCGTCCTGAAGAACTGGGGTGGCTATAAACCCCCCTGGGACCTGAGCTGGGCCCACTGGCGCTGCTGGGGCTGGGGCCGGAACCTCCTCGTCAAAACCGACCTGGGGCTCCGCTGCTGGTGCTGCTGCTCGGGGCTGATCTCTGCCCCTACCTCGGCCTCTAGCACAGCCTTGTCCTCTGCCCCTAGCGGGAGCTGCCTGGGGCTCGGACTGCTGGTCTGAAGATGAGGAAGCGCGTGTTCTCGCTATTCTGCGAGGAAACAGAGTAGAAGTTCAATTAGCATTGAGACACCAAACCGCACGACAAGAAAGAACAAAGGGGAGATCTTTCCTAACTTGGCAGCCTCTAGGGATAAGTACAGACGTCTCCGTACCGATCCCTCAGACTCTACTAAGCTTGTTCGTGAGTTGTGAGACCTATGTAACCTAGAGCTCTGATACCAACTTGTCACGACCCGTATTTCCCACCATCGGGAGTCGTGATGGCGCCTACTAACGGAGCTACACAAGCCAACTTTAATTAACAAATTCATTAAACACATGTTCCCTTTTTGACAATTAATGGCGTTAAATAAAGGCAACGAAATTAAAATCATAAGCGGAAGACTTAAACGTAGATAGATGATCAATAATACAGAAGTTCCACACATATATCTCTACCCCGGGATTGGAGTCACATACTCACGAACATCTAAGGAGTTCTACATACAAGGTCTGAAAGAAACATAATCTGTTTATCTCGGGTACAATGAGATGACAACCAAAATGTAAAGATAGAAGGGAGACGCCGGGCCTGCGGACGCCTGCAAGCTACCTCGGGTCTCTCTCTGGACTGAAGGTGCGCCCCCGTGCTACTGCTGCTGCTGCTGCTCAAAACCTGGACCTGTGCAAAAATGCACAGAGTGTAGCATCAGCACAACCGACCCCATGTGCTGGTAAGTGTCTAGCCTAACCCCGGCGAAGTAGTGACGAGGCTAGACTGGACACCACATAAACCTGTGCAGTTATAAATATACAACGGAAACAAGATACCAAACAACTAGAAACATGGGAGGGGGAAACATGCTGTGGGGAGATAACAACAGTAACAGTAAATCCGAAGTAATCAATCTAGGTGCAACTTACAATTTAAAGCGAACAAGAAACTAATGCCGACACTAAACACATTTGCATCAATAACTGTTGCGGCGCGCAACCCGATCCATAATTATCACTGTTGCGGCATGCAACCCGATCCACAATTATAACACTGTTGCGGCGTGCAACCCGATCCACATATAACACTGTTGCGGCGTGCAACCCGATCCACATATAACACTGTTGCGCGCGTGCAACCCGATCCACAATTATAACTGTTGCGGTGTGCAACCCGATCCACATATAATACTGTTGCGGCGTGCAACCCGATCCACAACTATAACTCTCAACCTTGCCCAAGCAACAGTCACAAATAAAGGGCAAGGGAGTAAACAAGTATTTGGAAAGAAATCCCAACAAGGGTACACAAACAACCAATGACAACCATGCAAGAGTAAATCATTATTTCTCTTTTTCTCTCATTTTTATATCCTAACTCTCCTTAGCACTCGTGTCAAGCTCTAAGGCATTTCTCATTTCACGTGCTCTCACCATTTTGTATTTCAGACCGAGCCAATGCTCCACGAAGTTCTAGAATCACAATATCATTCCCAATATGTTTACCACGTATAGAAGCCATCAATGACATGGAGGGCATAACAATATCCAACAACTCACATATAAGGACTCACGGTCATGCTAGACCCCAATGTATAGGAACTCGTCACCATGCCTATACACCGTACTCGATCATTTAGCAATTAGCAAACAAGACTCGA
>NW_017693080.1:0-4976 GCF_001879085.1 Nicotiana attenuata | reverse complement strand
CGACGCCCTGCATATTCCTGAAGGATTGCTCTAAGCTCTTGACTTTCCTAATCATCTCCTCCTGCTCAGGATTCTTAGGAAGTTTCTCAGTTTCTGCCGAGAGATCAAATGAGGAGTGTAGGAATAGGGTTCTGGAGCTTTGAGAGTGGGCTCCGGGGGCTAATATTGGTTATCGTGAGCTCGGAACAAAGGCTCGCTGGAGGATCTGTGGAGTGTAGCGGGAGGGGGTGCCACGAAGACAGGAGTGGCTGGTGGAGGAGGGTACGGAACTGGTTTGGGTGGTGGAGCTGGTGGTGTTTGGGAAGTTGTGCTCTGGTAGTGTTGGTAAATGGGAAATCCCGGGGACGAATCGGTGGCAGGATGATCCTGTGACTGAGCCAATGGCGAGATGAAGGCAGGGTTGGCAGGGTAAGCTGGTGGTGGTTGCCCTTTTGCCCAGGCCTGGTACATTTCGGCCATCTGCTGCTTCAACTTATACATCTCTTCTTTCATCGTATTGACATCCAACTTTTCCCCCTCTCTCGAAGGATCGATGACACTCGCATCAAGTTCCTGGTTGGCCATGAGCACTTTGTTTTTGCAACAGGTGTTGTATAGGTGAGTTGCTAGAATGCCACACAAACTAACCACCTGCCTGTTACTTGACGACAACAACAAACTTGTTAGCGATCAGGGTTTAACAGATAGGCAACCACACATTTTGGGGAATGAATGCACCTAAACAGTTAACCGTTTCTATTATGCATTTGATCGGTTGCTTGCGTCATCCCGGCTTTTCCTTATTTCTATTTGCAACTTCCCTTTCTTTTTTTTTTCTTCATTCTTGCCTTTCTTGTTTGACTTCTCTTTGTTTTTATTCACTCATTTCCCTCTCTTATTTTGCCATTGTTTCCTTCTCACGATTTGTTATTTTCTCTCTTTTTCTTTTCTTTTTCTTTTCTCTCTTGTTTTTCCTCTCTTTTTCTTTTTCTCTTTTTTTTCACTTTTTTTTTCTTTCTTTTGGTTATGGTCGAATCTTATGGAGATTGCCTACGTATCATGACCCCACATGAATCAGACCGAGCGTAGTTCTGGGGACATAAATGAAACATAAATAACAAAAATATTTTGGGATTTTCAGATGAAAATAAAATGTTTTGATTA
Source organism: Nicotiana attenuata (assembly GCF_001879085.1). NCBI lineage: Eukaryota > Viridiplantae > Streptophyta > Magnoliopsida > Solanales > Solanaceae > Nicotiana > Nicotiana attenuata. The sequence goes on along the minus strand of NW_017693080.1, from coordinate 3,833 downwards.
CAACGACTCACCCTACCGAATTTTTACCATAAAAACCAACAGGCTCAAAAAGGAAACTAACAGGAGGAAAATCAAGACTCATTTTGACTCAAAAGGTTATAACTATTTTTTTTCAAAATTTTCATAAAAATACCTGGCTTTGCCAATACGGCCTTTCAGCACCTCGAGGAAGAAGATTTTAAGGCTGTGTTCGCTAACCGGCCAAAAAATTTAAAAATGACCAAAGGTGGCTGTTCTTGCAAAAATAGCCTTCCGGCGCCCTTTTAGGGACATTCGACTATTTTTGACAAGAATGGCATCACCTTACTTATTTACCATAAAATTTTGTTCTTTTTGGGCTAGTTTTGCAAAAAGGGAAGTTGGACCCGATGAGGGTTGCCTACGTATCTCACGCCCTGTGGGAATCAAACTGGCGTAGTTCGGGCAAACAAAACCAACTATTTTTGAAAACAAAACCCTTTCTTCTTTTTTCATTTTTCCCAAAAATTCGGCAGAGTTTCAGTACCATTTGGATATTGGTTTTTCTCTTTCAAAATAAGTGACTAACTCACTTAACCCTTACACTGCTATTTTCTTTTGTCCAATTTTCTCCCATCACTCAAAAGCCGGTCAGCATGCAAACCCGAAGCAAATAAATGCAACAAATAGCACGTAAAATATGCATCGGGATGGTCTGTTATTTTGGGTACACCTGTCCTAGACGGACCCAACCCCTGTGTTGAGTCCCCTAAGTCAAATGCACGTGATGCAACAAATTGCTCCTACTAGGTGTCACACCTCCTTTTTCGCTTACTACACCCCGTGAAGGGTATAATAAAGGAGTTTTTCCACCTAAAAGACAATCAGAACGGGATTTATTATTAAGATTTCAGAGTCGCCACTTGGAAGATTAATGGTGTCCCAAGTTACCGTTTGAATCCCGAACGGAGGAAATTATGACTCTGTTAACAGTCCACGATTCAGAAATCCGGATAAGAAATTCTGTTAACCCGGGAGAAGGTGTTAGGCATTCCCGGGTTCCGTGGTTCTAGCACGGTCGCTCAACTGTCATATTTGGCTTATTTATTTGATTCTAGTACATGTTTTAACCTATGTGCTTTTTGACTTTCAACCGCTTTTATTTATTATTTTAAAGAGAATTGCAACGTTGTGAAAACGCGTCTCGAACCGCGTCACATAAATGCACCCACGGTTTTTTATACATTTCGACTTCGTTGAGATTTGGATTTGGGTCACATAAATGTGCACCCGTATTTCGGAAGGTAAAATTATTAAAAAAAAGCACGCCTAAAGTGGCTAGCGTCTTATTTACTTTGCGGGAAGCCATGAAAATTCGCTAAATGGCATGTCGCGAGTTTCTAAATATTTTTTATATAATCGTTTAATGAGGGCCCCGCAATTTATATGTTTTGATTTGGCGAGGCTCGTCTCATTTATTTTAAGGCCAACCTAAAAGCAACTATAATTTTTCTATTTATTATTTGTCTCTAAAAGGCCAATTAACTTACAATTATAAATTGGGGCCTCGAATTCAGGTTCGAATTCAAACAAAAGGGAAGACCCTTTTAGCTTGAACCCGCTACCTAATTCGAAACCCAATTTTTATATTCATGAATTAATTCCTTATATATGCTCAATACCATTTTTAAGGGTTTTTCTGATTCAAGGAAGATTTTTGGGCCTTAAAGACCCGGCCCAGGGTTTGAATGCTCAATACCCTTTGGGCTTTAGTGTGAGCCCAGGTACTGTTGCAGGTATTAAGTCTAGACTGCCTGGGAAAGGCACGAGAGCCCAAACTACCTGAAAATAGACTGTTGAGCATTCTGTTATTACCTCCTACCAAGTTTGGATTCAGTTGAACACCTCAGAGATATTCAGCATTATTTACCAAGCATTCAATGATTTATGAAGAGGGAAAAAAAAAAAACAGCATCACATCACTTACACTAATGAAGCATGGATTATTCTAAATTCAGGCACGACTTAAATTTCCTTATTTTCTTACCTATTAATAAGTTTTTAACTATTATTATACAGGAAATCAAATAAAAAGCATGACTAGATTTAAGTAACAACAATTATCAACCAATGTTGACACCTATTAAACTAATTATTTCTTACTGAATCAATGTTCAATGTAAAATCATACAAACCTAAGCTATATCTCATCAGTAGCCATGGCTGAACTAAACCAAAGTAAACTTATTAATTTCGAACATAACAGACTTCTCTAATTAATTTGACAGCCTGTTGTTTATCAAAGAAAGTTTGCACGAAAAAAAAATGAAGAAGGCGGCGATTCAAACAATTGCAGTAGTTCGAACAGTCCCCAATTATACACATTGACAAATTTTAGAGAACTGAACACACTTGAGCCAAGTATACACAGCAAGACAAACACACATCCTCCAGGAGACAAACAACCATGTATCACATTTCAAAATTCCTTTCCACAGCTTCATCAAAATAAGAGTCGAATATGTACCTGGAATTAAACCAAATGAATGAAGAAAAAGGAGATCAGCGGGCAGATTTGAAACACAGCAATCACAACCAACCAGAACAGGAATAGATTTGAACCAAAAACAACTTTTCAAAAGCCGGGAATAGACTCAGCAGTTAACATGCTCCATAGATGATCAAATTCAGCTTAATTGACTCCCAAAAATTACTCGAAATCAAGCAGAAACTACTGTGAAGTCTCCGAATTACTAGAAAAGGAGCTAATAGAGATGAATCAGCTACTAGAACTTGAAATGATCTAGGAAACTCGATGAAACAGTGCTGTTTTTTTGCTTTTCTAATGGATTTCTATTGTTTTTGGATTTTTGAAGGTTTAGATTTCAAATTGAGATCTGAAACTTAGAGAGATTTTTTTGGGGGGAAATTTGGAGGTTCCAAAACTTGTGAGTGAAGGCAAAGGTCATGCCATTTCATAGGCACAAATGAGGGCCAGCCTCAGATTTTCTAATTTCCCTTTAGTCCTTCTTTTTAAATTCAGTTTTACCCACATAGTCCCTTAGTTATTGACTTGTTACTCAAGTTATTACTAGATTCCCTGCATGAAATTCCCTGAACTATCCTTTTACTAGTCTGAAATTACTAAGTCTAGTCAAACTAACCCCTATCCTTCTTACCTTAGTCAAATAACTATGGTTAAGTGTTTGACAAGAGCTGAAAAATTCAACTAAGTTTAAACCAATCCTAAATTAAACTAATCATCCGAGCTAACTAATCAAGTGTGGCAATTGATTTTAACTAAGCTGTTAACCCAAACTGAATTTATTCACTAAACCAAACAGCAATTCAATTGAAATTAATGTCAAATAGTCATGAACTACCCAAGCACAAAATCAAGCCTCAATTAACATGGAGAAAACTTGATCAAATGAAGAAGAACAAATAGAACAAACGTAAAAATGAACCTAGCACACTGAACAGGAATTAAGAATAGATTCGTGCTATTAACTATCAGTGAATTAGAACTCAAACAAACATGAAAACGAACAAATAAGAACAAACGAATTCAACTACTGATACTAGACAGATTGTCAAACAAAACGAAAAGAACGAAACCTAAATTAATTAATCAGGAAGAGATGATAGTCGTGGAGGAAAAACTAATAGAAGAAAAAGAAAACTCACCTATGAAGTTCTAGGGTTCAGCTGCTCTGAGATCTAAAATTCGGGCAATTCCAACGATGTTTGAAGGAATCCAATTGGGGGCTCGTGAAAAGGAAGATGAGAGGAGTGTAGGGTATAACGTTGAGGAAGTTTGGAAGGCGGCGCCGCCGTGGGCGGCGGAGGCGGCGCCTAGGGTTTGGGTTATTTGG
>NW_017693079.1:0-4976 GCF_001879085.1 Nicotiana attenuata | reverse complement strand
AGTAATATAGATTTTGAATTAGTTTTAATCTCTATTTGTTCAACTATGTTTTTGATTGTGGTTAATTGAAAGGATCCTCAATTAGCCGTTCCTATTTATTATGTATCTGCTTGAGAGAGAGTGCATATTTAGGTAATTGTTTGAACAACATCACTCCCGGAGTATACGCGATAGTCATAACCGAGGGTTTAGAGGTTGGATTAGAGATAACGATACCTCGGGTGCGATCTAAGTGAACTGTAATGCGAATCTAGCTAGCGTAGCTTGAGAGAGTGCGTCTAGTAAATTATCATAATTGCTTGAGAGAGATTTACGATAGCTGGAGAGTTCATGATTGATAGAGGCAACTAAGTCAACGCTATAAGAAATATACAACCAAGGAAATCAACAACGGGGGAAACCATTACCTTAGGCCTTTATTCTAATTGTTTACAATTCAAGCATAGTTAGTTTTTAGCTGTTTATTTATTTTCAATCTTGTCTTTTTGGTGATATTAAATAGATACAGCTAAGCCTTAGTTCTCTGTGGGATTCGACTCCGGACTTTTAGACCAGATTATATTTGCAACGACCGCTTATCCTTTTTAGGACTAGAGTTGGGCGTGATCAGGCTGCTATAAATGTATCTGATCACGCCCAACTATGCCTTATAAAAAGACACGCGGACGTTGCAAATATAGTCTGGGTATTTAGGCCCAGAGTCGAACCCACAGGGAATTAACCTATCAATTACTTTCTTTGGATGTACTCAATTATATGGAATCAACTTCCCCAAACTTTATAACTCAGAGTTGATGGTATTACTAATAGCTTAGACTGAAAGTAGACAGACAGCTGAAAACTAAATATGCTTGAGTTGTAATCAATTATGAGAAGGTTCTAAGGCTATGATTTCCCCTATTGATGGAATCACTTCCGGCTATGTTTCATATAAATTAACCAACATATCTCTATCAATCATGAGCACTCTCTTTACTGTAAATCTCTCTCGAGTAATCACAATAATTTACTAAACGCACTCTCCCGAGATACGCTAGCTAGCTTAATTTATTACAGCTCACGTTAAATTGCACCCAAGGCTTCGTTATCCCTAATCCCGCCTTTAAGCCCGCAGTTATAGATCCCTCTTATACTTTGGGAGTGATATTGTTCAACAACTACCTAAATATGCACTCTCTCCCAAGTTATGCACACTAAATAGGCACAGCTAATTGAGGATCCTGTCAATTAACTACAACAAACACGTAGTTGAACAAATAGAGATTAAACTGGCAATTTATATTAACATNAACAACCTAGCCAACCACAATTTGAGGATGTCAATGTTGAAGAAGTGAGACTAGAGCCAGCCAAGGACTTTGAGGATATAAATTTTGTTGACTCTAGTATCACTGATGTTGAGGATGTTGAGAGTCCTGAAGTTCATGTGTTTGAGCGCATTGGTCCACACTCCAAGCATTTTTCCACATTATGTTTGGATGATGATATGGAAATAGAGTCATCTGAACCAACCGAAGAGTCAAGGAATGAGGAACAAGGTGCATATATTCTGGAATTCTTCTTGCCAGAAAGTCAGGATTACATACCTCATACAAAGGCCAAGGAGTGCAGAATACTACATTATTTCCTTGGGCCAGTTAGATTCGTTCCACCGCCCCATGACCATAATCATAAGCTTGAATCAAAACTTGGGGTTCAATTCATAAGCTCGAGGTGGAGGAAAAAAAGTGATTCGCGTCGTGCCGCAATGTTAAATCAAGCGCTTGTTGGGAGGCAACCCAGCTTTATTGCTTTCTTTTATTTATTTTTTATTTTTTTAATTGTACTATTCTTGTAGTGTCGATTTTTTATTTTCTAGGAGCGTGGAAATCGAAGGCATTGGAAGGATGCAACAGCAAATCAAATGGTTGGAACTAAGTGTGAGGTACCCGCACGAAGGACCAAGCCTGGGAGAAGTCTGAGTACCCATGAACTGCTAGTGCTTCGCCCTTTGGCCTACCATGGAGTTTCTCTTACCCTCTTATGGTTATGCTGTGCATTGGGGACAATGCACAATTTTAAGTGTGGGGTGATGAGATTGTCTGGGTGACTTTTCATGCTACTTTAGTTGTATTAGTTTAATTAAATAGTATTTTTTTTTTAAAAGATTGGACTTTTCCCGACGATGGATCTATTAGACAATTTTCTTGAGGGATTTAAGTCTAAAGAAAAAAAAATAAAAAGATTTTCTTTGTAGATAGTGTAATAATTCCCCCTTGGTTTTTCTTAGTGCCGCGGTTCTTTTTCAAGGGTTTTATTTGAACCGGGTGTAGTTAGTTTTTTTGGGAGTAGGAGCCATTGTGTTGTGTTTTGAATTGAAGCAATATCTCTTGACTTGGTTATGCCTTGAGAATAGTGAGTACTTTGGCTGTGACGCTTAGGCTCAGTTTTTGACTCTTGTATAAGTACCTTAAATTGTATGATCTTAACTTTGCTTAACTGCTTTGACTAGAGTGTCTTGATGAAACCAATCCTGAGTGAGTTATGTGCCACGTGTGTGTAAGGATTTGTTATATTCTGTGCATTGCATTTGATGCCTAGAACTTGCCCCGTGTGTTTGCAAAGCGAAATAGTAGTTTTATTCAGTCTAGGAAGTGATATAGGCATTTCTTTATTAAGCCAGATATGTATATTTTACCTGCCTAATTGTTATGTATCGTAGTTAACCCATTTGAGCCTGTAATCCTGTTTCTTTGGCAACCACATTACAAGCCTTACCCATTTGTTTGAATGGACTATCTATTTGAACCTTTTAACCTCTCATAAGCACTTGAATTGTGATGATTTATGTAAAAGTTAAAGTGGGGGGTGGTTGGTTTGGCTTTTGAGTGGAACTAATGAAATCAGGAGAAAGGTGCACTGTTTTGAACAAGTAAGAGCCACTTGAATTGAAAAAAAAAAGAAAAAAATAGTTCGATTGTTGTGAAAAAAAAAATTTCCTTAATAAGTGGTGACTTTTGCTGTAATTGTGCTTAAAGAAGTATGGGGTAATATACATTGATGTGAAGGTGGAGTTTGGTTTGACATAAGTATGGGGTTTGAATGTTAAAGTTATGTATTAAAGTGCTTAGGGAGGTGTAGTCACTCTTATATCTAAATATATCCTACCCGTCCCGTAGCCTACATTACAACCAAATAAAGTCCTAATTGATCCTAGATTGAATGAGCTCGATTAGTAGAGTAGTACACTACGGGCAAGCTTATGGTGCATCTTTTGTGGCATATGAATGTTATTTCTGAGAGTGAGTGAATTCTTTCTATCTTGAGTTCCTAAGTGTTCTTAAATTTTATTGTGTGGAACTACTCTCTTTTGTTGTGTGAGGGCACTTGATTCATGAAGGAAAGGTAATGTCAGTGACCTCTATGTTAGAGTAAGTGAGTGAGTTGTGAATAATGCGTGGTACTTATGAGTCAAATCTTGAGGTGAAGATGTTATGCTTTTGTGCTTAGTCTATTTTAAATACTCTTGGTGTGATGAGTTAGGAGAATTGTTTAAAAAGGTCGTGTCTATAAAAAAAGTGTAGTTTGATTGCTCGAGGACGAGCAAGAGTTTAAGTGTGGGGTGTTGATAAATGATGAAAAGTGCATATTTTTGAGTATATTTGCATATTAATTCTTGTGTGTGTCGCGGGAGATTACATGATTTTCAAAGTGAAATATACTCATTATGTGTTTCTTATGTGTAGGAACGAGTTTGGATGATAAATGATCAAAAGATGACAATTCGACACAAAAAGAAGAAATTAAAGGAGTGGGAGCTCGTCTATTCTCGTGCGTGGCACAAAGTCGGACGCGAAAAAGGAGAAAAGTTAAGGCATAAAACAGCGAAGCGAAGCAAAGGCACGGAGCGCTTCGCGAAATGGAAGAATTTCAAAAGTTGGATCCGCGTCAAAGTCCGCGTCTAGATGCGAAGGCAAACGCGGATCCGCGTCAAAGTCCGCGTCTAGACGCGAAGGCAGATGCGGAATCCAGCTCTCCCATCCGAAGTTGGAATGAAGAATTCCGCCCCTCATCAACCCTAGATCATATAAATACATCCTAAAATACCACTTTGAAGGAGGAGATACTACTTTAGGGTTAGACAACACCCTTGGAGGCAAGAACACGCTAGGAGCAAGGAGGAAGATTCAACTACGAGTTTTTCCCCTTCTTCTTCCTATTTTTTCATTGTTGGTTATGATTTTTTGTATTGTAGTTTTACATACTATTATGAATAGCTAATTCGTTTTCTAGGGTTTTGATGGAACCTTTTGGGGATGAATTGGTTGTTATATTAATATAGTTTTGAATTGGTTGTTTATCTCTATTTGTTCAACTACGTTTTGATTGTGGTTAATTGAAAGGATCCTCAATTAGCCGTTCCTATTTATTATGTATCTGCTTGAGAGAGAGTGCATATTTAGGTAGTTGTTTGAACAACATCACTCCCGGAGTATAGGCGAGAGTCATAACCGAGGGTTAGAGGTTGGATTAGAGATAACGATACCTCGGGTGCGATCTATGTGAACTGTAATGTGAATCTAGCTAGCGTAGCTTGAGAGAGTGCGTCTAGTAAATTATCATAATTGCTTGAGAGAGATTTATGATAGCTGGAGAGTTCATGATTGATAGAGGAAACTAAGTCAAAGCTATAAGAAACATACAATTAATGAAATCAACAATTGGGGAAATCATAACTCTAGACCTCCTTAATTTAGTCTCCAAACCTTTGTCTCGTTAGTTGATAATTTTACCGTTTTATAGTATTTGTTGGTTAATTAGTTAGATATAAAAATCTTAATATTATAATTTAGAAATTGTTCAAACTTGTCTTCTTTGCGATATTGAACAATTACAACGAAACCTTAGTTCTCTGTGGGATTCGACTCCGGACTTTTAGACCGGATTATATTTGCAGCGACCGCTTATCCTTTTTAGGACTAGAGTTGGGCGTGATC
>NW_017693078.1:2585-4978 GCF_001879085.1 Nicotiana attenuata | reverse complement strand
GGCTAATTGAAATCCGTCAATTTCCTTTAAGCACAAACCACAACTAAACATCCATCTACTGTACTATTTAGCTTCAAATACAAGTAACGACACTACAACATGATTTAAATAAGGAAAAAAAAAACTTAAGGAAGGAATCAGTAGGCAATTTTACTTTTAATAGTTTTATACATATATAAAAATGGCTGCTCACATAAACGTCATAATAGCACTTATGAGAAGTGCAAATTTAAACGAATTAGAAGCGACATCACCGAACTTATTAGATAATGCAAACTCAATGCTTTGAGAATTCAAATAAGTAGCGACCAACCTGGTTACACAGATCGTATAGCTGCGAATCATTCACGTTGAAATCAAGGTCACCCACGAACGGACCTCGAACCAGCAACCTCGCCGGTCAATTCCGAACAGATCTCACACGAAATCTTTTTTTTTTAAAACCCGATTTTTGACTCAAACAGAGAAGCATGAACTGATCTTAACGTGAAGACATCCATGATATTAAAACGGAGATTGTTGTGCATCGATCCAGAGATCTACTGTCTTGTTGGGGCTTTTTGATCGCTCATTTCAGAGCTTAAGGGACAGCCTTTCATGGCTGACGGGCTGGTGGAGATGTTCGTGGCTGTTTCAGTCGCGTTTTTTGGTTTAGGAGGTGGGGATTTGCGTCTGGTTTTGTGCGTTTTCAGGTGAGTTCGCCGCTTGAAGAAGAAGGGGTCAGGGTGGTCGTTTTTTTTTTCGGACTGGTTTCCGGCGGCTGAGTTGCAAACGGCAGCTGTGAATTTTTGGTGAAGGGGAATCAGGGTTAGCTGGTGTGGGATGGAGTAGGGGTGATGGAGTTGAAGCTTTTTGTGTTTGAAGATGGAGGAAGAAGAACGATGGGAATGGGGTTTGGGTTGCGGAACGACCGACGAGAAGGGGAGGGGTCTTTGTGAATTGCGGCTGTCAGCCTTTTTCAGATGCCCCTTCTTTTTGATTTTTCAGGCGTCCTTTCTTGTGTATATGGTGTTGGGATTTGGGTAGGAAAACTGTGGTTTGGGCAGGTTTTGGCTTTAAGAATGGCCCAATTGTTTAATTTAAAACCCCTATTGCAATTAAATCCTTATTCTCTTTTCTTTTCTTTTTTCTTTAATTGAAAATTCTAGAAATTAAAAATCCTAAATTAATCTATTTTTGTAGAAATTAAAACTCTTTATTTATTTTTAACATTAAAAGAACTGATTAACTTAAAACTAAAGAAAAAATGTTAATTTTAAAGACTAAAAGATAAATATATAAAAATGATAATTTTTGAGGATTTTCCTATGATTAAAAAAAATGTTAAAAATGCATGAAATGCAAATAAACAAAGAAAAATTCCTAAAATTAACAAAAACTATTTTTGGACTATTTTTAGGAGTTATTTTCATGTAGGGCAAAAATCACGTGCTCACAGGTGCCCCTCTTTGCTCGGAAACACAAAGAGTTTTCGTGCAAAGATAAAGTGAGCGGATACGAGCGATTTTTGCCCGTTTGAATACTCCGTGGGAAGCATTTTTGAAAGATTTGACCGCACCCTGCTTCCAAGGTTGCCTACATATCCTTGGCTATAGAGGAATCAGGCCACGTGTAGTTCAGAGGCGAGTGAGGTAATTGAGTGTGTGAAGAGGATGAGAGTCGAGTGAGTTTCCGTCCGAGGCTCCGGTCCGCTGTCCCGTTATTACATCAAAATCAAAATTGAAAAAGACTAACTAAGTCTATCAGCTACGAATTACAAGATTCCTATCTATGAGTCTTCTGAAGCTTGATCTTGAGTCTTGGTTGGTTCTTCATGCGGACTCTGATATGAATCTTGATGCTTGTTAGCTGCAGGTGTTGGTTCAATTTTCTTCAGCTTTGGATCAAGGTAGGACAGGTGAAGCCTGTGACTTCAATCATATCTTGAGCAGTCCGCATCCTTCTCCACTTCAGCATTTTGAGTTCACTTTTTTTTTGTTCTTTTCTTTTCTTTTCTTTATTTTGGATTGAGACTCATTCTTTGGTCATCTCTAACCCTCCGTCTCGAGGTAAAACCTCCTCAGACACCAAAAACAAACAAATGAACGAAATTTTCTTTCCCAGTTTTTACTAGAAAAATTTCGTGAGTTATTTGTAACAAAAATCTAAATTATTTTTTTTTTTTTGAGAAAATCATTCTTTTAAACAAATTGCCCCAACGTCTCTTTTTTTTAATCGAGACATCTTTTTTTTTCTTTTTCAAATTATCCTAGGAGAAAATTCTTCAGACTAGGTTTTCTATCTTAGGAGAAAGATTCATCAGACTAAGATTTTGATCCAAGGAGAAAGTTCATCAGACTAGGTCTTTTTTTTATCTTGGCATCTTAGGAGAAAAATTCATCAGACTAAGATTT
>NW_017693078.1:0-2326 GCF_001879085.1 Nicotiana attenuata | reverse complement strand
ATTTTTGTTATCTTAGGAGAAAGATTCATCAGACTAAGATTTTGATCCTAGGAGAAAATTCATCAGACTAGGTTTTCTATCTTAGGAGAAAGATTCATCAGACTAAGATTTAGATCCTAGGGAGATTCATCAGACTAGGTTTTCTATCTAGGAGAACAATTCATCAGACTAAGATTGTTCTAGGGATTCATCAGACTAGGTTATCTATCTTAGGAGAACAAATCATCAGACTAAGATGTCGATCCTAGGAGAAAGATTCATCAGACTAGGTTTTCTATCTTAGGAGAACAATTCATCAGACTAAGATTGTGATCTTTGGAGAAAATTCATCAGACTAGGTTTTCTATCTTAGGAGAACAAATCATCAGACTAAGATGTCGATCCTAGGAGAAAGTTCATCAGACTAGGTTTTTCAGATCAGGACCGGGCATGCAGTGTTTGTGGCCTTGGCCATGTCTTGAGCAGCCCACATCTTTCATCAACTTCTGCATTTGGATTAACTTCTTGCCTTTCTCCCTTTTCTTTCTTTATTGTGACTAACTTCTGTTGATCACCTCGGACTGTTGCCTCGTATTCTTGCCGCGAGCTTCTTTTGTTGCTGACCTGAATTGCATTCTGAAGTGAATTCTCTTATTCTCCAGGTAGGCGCCTGATTGCTAACACTTGAACTGTCTTCCTTCAAAACTTGAATTGTTTTCCCTTGAAACTTGGACTGTCTTCCCTTGTTCTCCAGGTGGGCGCCTGGTTGCTGAAACTTTCTGTGTTCCCTTGTTTTCTATATGGGTGCCTGCAATCAAAACAAACAAAACAAACAAAATTTTCTGCCCCAGTTTGCACTAGGAAGATTTGTGAGTTGTTAGCCAAATTCTAAACCACTTATACTACTGATGCAATGATGAGAGTAAACTAAAGATTAAACTTGGATGTGCGTCTCCTATGAGTAAAACCAAGTAACTTTGACTAGAAAATGTGTCTGCTAAAATAAAACCTGAATGAAGCAAACTAGGAAGTGCGTCTCCTAGGGGTGAATTTAAATGACCAAGGCTAGGAAGTGCGTCTCCTAGGGGTGAAAACTTCAGTGACTAAGGAAGTGTGTCTCCTATGAATGAACTCTTAATTTAGGAAGTGTGTCTCCTATGGGTGAAACTTCAATGACTCAAACTAGGAAGTGCGTCTCCTAGGGGTGAAATTTCAATGACTCAAGCTAGGAAGTGCGTCTCCTAGGAATAAACTTAAATGACCAAAAACTAGGAAGTGCGTCTCCTAGGGGTAAAACTCAATTTAGGAAGTGCGTCTCCTAAAATATAACCTACCCAAACTAGGAAGTGCGTCTCCTAGGGGTGAAACTTCAATGATTCAAACTAGGAAGTGCGTCTCCTATGAATGAACTCTTAACTCTTGAAAGACCCAGACTAGGAAGTGCCTCTCCTAGGGGTGACATTTCAATTACTCAAGCTAGGAAGTGCGTCTCCTAGGAATAAACTTAAATGACCCAAAACTAGGAAGTGCGTCTCCTAGGGGTGAAACTCAATTTAGGAAGTGCGTCTCCTAAAACAAAAATATAACCTAATAGAGCTCCCAGAGAAAAACCTAGACCCAAAACTAGGAAGTGCGTCTCCTAGGGGTGAAACTCAATTTAGGAAGTGCGTCTCCTAAAATATAACCTACCCAAACTAGGAAGTGCGTCTCCTAGGGGTGAAACTTCAATGATTCAAACTAGGAAGTGCGTCTCCTATGAATGAACTCTTAATTCCTGAAAGACCCAGACTAGGAAGTGCGTCTCCTAGAGGTGAAACTTCAATGATTCAAACTAGGAAGTGCGTCTCCTATGGATGAACTCTCAATTTAGGAAGTGCGTCTCCTAAAATATAACCTACCCAAACTAGGAAGTGCGTCTCCTAGGGGTGAAACTTCAATGATTCAAACTAGGAAGTGCGTCTCCTATGAATGAACTCTTAATTCCTGAAAGACCCAGACTAGGAAGTGCGTCTCCTAGGGGTGAAATTTCAATGACTCAAGCTAGGAAGTGCGTCTCCTAGGAATAAACTTAAATGACTGAAAGACCCAGACTAGGAAGTGCGTCTCCTAGGGGTGAAATTTCAATGACTCAAGCTAGGAAGTGCGTCTCCTAGGAATGAACTCTCAATTTAGGAAGTGTGTCTCCTATGGGTGAAACTTCAATGACTCAAACTAGGAAGTGCGTCTCCTAGGGGTGAAATTTTAATGACTCAAGCTAGGAAGTGCGTCTCCTAGGAATAAACTTAAATGACCCAAAACTAGGAAGTGCGTCTCCTAGGGGGTGAAAACTCAATTTAGGAAGTGTGTC
>NW_017693077.1:0-4979 GCF_001879085.1 Nicotiana attenuata | reverse complement strand
ATTTTTTCCTAATGTGTTGATACCTAATTTTTCTTATATTATTTTAATACATATATATATATATATATATATATTTTCAAAATAGCACGTACGCAGTTATAAGCATGCATAAATATTTTTTATAATTTTTTTATAATTTTAAAAGCTCCAAATCAATTTATTCCTTCTCTTTTTATTTATATAAATATCCAATAATTATCCTTCAAATTATTTTTTTTGATGATTTAGTCATCTAAATTCTTTATTTATGACAACATAGTGTTTAAATATTTTAGTGCATTTTTTGCAATTATATTTACATTTTTAGGCTAAATTGCACATCTTTGCAATAATAGCCCATACTAATGCATAATTACATTATTTATGCATAAAATGGTCTTTCATATTTTTAAAATGTTAAATAACTATTTTAAATCAGTCTAGTACATAGAGACATTTTTTGGAATTCATTTATCATTTTTATAAATTATTTAGTTATTAAAAGTGGCTATTTAAAATCTGGCCTATTTTCTTTCAATTTTTGTCCTATTTCAACCCAATACCAGCCCAATTTCAATTAAAATTTTCCCAGCCCAAACCCTAATATTCGATCCGGCCCCAAAACCCTTTCAATCTCGGCCGTTGATCATAGAGATCAACGGCCACAAACAGCCCCTTCCCTTTTTAGTCCCAAACGACCCCCCAAACCCTTTCGTTTCCCACCATCCGCCGCCCTGAAATCCCTCTCCTCTCTCAAATACTCTCAAACCTAACCCTAATCGGACCTCACCGTCACTCATCTATGGTGGTTTCTCACCACCCCCAGGTCTTTAGTAGCCTCTCTCACGTTGGTATTGCCATCTCCAGGGTCCTCAAGGGACCAGGGTTAGTTGGCTTGCATCTATGGCCCCTTTCTCGCCTGTTTCAGGCTGTTCCAGTGTGATTCCGAGTAAGATCGTCCTACATTGACCATGATCTATGGGTTTCTAAGCATGTTTCTTCAACTCTGTGTTGTTCTCCTCAAAACCCTAATTTTTTCTTCTGAACCTCTTAGATCTGTACAGATCTGAGATGATTTGGACTTATTTCATATGAGTTTACAATAACCTTGTGATTCTTTACAAGAATCATATGATTTTCGAGTGATTTTTCATCTTTCTCTAAGCTAGGGTTTCCTGAAATTTCTTTTTCCAAAACATTTGGTAATTTTTGAACTTCTTATATGTTTTGACTGATTTCGTAAGTTTGCTACAACCTTAACTTGTTTATACTAAAAACCCTAATTTTTGAAATTCTTTGTTTGGTTTCTGAGTACTGGTGTACTGACTGTGTTCTTGCCATGGTTCTTATGATTTCTCTTTAGCCATTTTAAATGTCTCGTGATTTTCTTATCCTAATATGCCTCTACAGAGTTCTTGGTTCAACTTTTCTACTAATCCTATATGTTTATATTCATTCTGACTGTTATTTCTTGCTTTATTTAAGTTGTTTGTGATACTTGTTGACTCTTTACGTGATTTTCTCTTTGATCGAATCCTTGATTATTCTGAAGTCCTTATTTCCTAGTTTGATTTGAACACTTTTCCTTAACAAAACTTTTGATTCTTACCTCTCTACTCGGTTTAATTGAACCGCTTGCCTTAATTAATTTTCCCTTGCCTTATTTGTTGTTTTGCTGATTCTTACTAATTGTTTCCTTCATTGAAACCCCTGTGCATTCACCCCTAATTACCTACTCTGTACTCGATTTCATTCCTTAAGTATTTGTCCTGCTTTTACCATTAATTATCCCTTGATTAAAGGGATGACTTACTGATTTTACATGTGATTGATTCCCTGAATTTCTCTAATTGCTACTTAATTGATTCCTTACCTTATTTTGCTATTATTTTGATTACTATATAAACTCCCTCCTATTCTCACTTCAGACACGAACATTAGTTCACAAAAGCACACTTACACTCTAGAACTCTCTTTTCTTCTCTGCTACTTGTGATATTTACTGGTCTAGCCGACTGAAAGCCAAGGCTAGATATTGGAACTACATCTGCTTTATATTCTGCACTCTTTTCTTCAACTGGTATGTCTCTAGTTAAATTTTGAAACCCAAACCCTATGTGTTTCATTCCTGCACTAGTTCATCAGCTATGAATTCAACCTGTCTTCCTGCTTACTTCTTTGCCTAGCATGTCTAAACTCTGTCATGTTCAATGTATGATTAGCATGCCTACAGTTCACCTAGTTATCTGATACTTCACCAGCCTGTTTGTGAATATCTGTTTAATCCCTTAATTATGTGATCATGTTGGTTATTTGATGTATGTGATTGACCCTGCCTGTATATTTAATCTTGTTCAAGATATGTCAAGTTTTCTATATTACATCTATGATATCTGTCTTAACTATTTGCTGACCATGACTAGCCTGCTTAGTCTCTAAGACCCTAAGTGTTTTATGCAGTTGTTGACTATATGTTTCCTCTATACCCTATCCATGTACCCCCAATGTGACTTTTATGTGCCCCAATCCCTTTATCCCCATGTGAGATCTGTTTGTTGAGTGTTTCTGAATCTGGATGTTTTATGACCAATTGATTGTCTGCTATTTTTAAAAGAGTTTTGGTACTCTTCTCAAACTGTCTTTTACCACCAAACTATTCCTAGTTTCAGAAAACCTTTTCACTCCTAGAGTCATCTCTGTACTATTTTGAAAACCTTTTCAAAACTATGTCAAGCACACTCACTTTACTCTTAGATTACTAGGTTCTGCCCCTCTGATATATGTACTGCCTTGAGACCCTTGAGATCTCTCTGAACTCTGGCATATCAGGGCTGACACTTCCACACTGCACTATAATCAGTTACTATTTGAGAAAAGTCTGGGTGTGAGCACTGCCCGGGATCCTTGTGGTCCTTAGGGAACTCTGACACACCTGGACATGAGATTGGCTATGGAACTTTGACAGTTGAGACTACTGGAGGCTTGGAAATCATTTGGGCCTACTGCAGGCTCCCTATAGCTTAGCTTCTACTTTATTTATGTAATTTATATTCAGTTCTTGGTCTGTAATAATTAATGTAAACAAACATTTGGGGTGATTAGTGAAAAGGGGTCGGTAGTTGCATATTGTGGGTAAAATCGGGTAGATAACATGCCTATAGGGTCTATTTTAATGTGTTTGTTAGATAATATGCCTATAGGACTTGCTTTGGTGAATTCTTCATGCTGTACTTTCACACAATTAGAAGCCATGCCTATAGGATCTAAATCAGCTCTATAATTAGATATCATGCCTATAGGGTGTAAAATAATTGAAGTTCAGTTTCCCTTACAACATGTATTCAAATTCATTTCCTTAGAAATCATGCCTATAGGATCTAAAATCATCCTAACTTTAACCCACGCCTGCAAGTTCTGAACCAGATTAACTAACCTACTTGTTTCTTAATCAATGTCAGTAGAAAGCATGCCTATAGGATTCAAATGGCCCGTTTGAAATTGTTTACAGTTTTACTGCATCCCTGCTCAATAATAGATATCATGCTCATAAGACATCACTGTTATACGCCTAGGCAAGCCTATAGGGCGATTAAAATTCTGCAACTTTAAAGCCATGTTCTGTTATCCGTGATTGTTCATATTCAAGAGGTCTAAAATCAGTAGGCAAGCTGAATAGGTCTTTGACACTTTGGTCCTAATTTAATACTGTATACTCTCAGCTCACCTAGACATCATGTTCTAAGGTTTTTCCCTTAAGCGGTTGTTTGAGACGTGCACTTATTTGTTTCTACTTATGGAGGTAAAATGTGAGCCGTTAGTTGTTCCCCCTTTAAATGCAGTCCTACTTGTTTTGGTTGACGCTTAGACTTTTCTCCTTTAAACACCTTAGGATTGTCTAGAACTACCCAAATTAGAGGTCCTAAATACCTCCAGGGTCACAAGGAAGGGACGAGTAATGCACGCCTATGATATCTTTCAAGGTTGCTAGAACGCTTTAGGCTATGACCAAGGGGAGGGAATTGGGTAGTAAGGATATTATGACTACGCGCTAATGCCACGTGTAGCCCCTCATTGAGGAGTGATTACCCGGCATTGTGTGGGTATGATCCTATAGACTTACCAACCTAGGACCTATTTTCCAACTCCTGTTGTTTAAATGAATTTACTTTTCTTTATATATGTGTGCAACTTGTTCAAACCTTTTCCCTTGTTTCATTACTTGAATCATACATGTGCTTAGAATGTCAAAACATGCCTTTACTTGTACATGGTAAAACTATTTATCTGTTAAAATGACTAATTCCCATGAGTATAAGTTCGACCGGGACCCACGGTTGTGGACCCGAGGGGTGCCTAACACCTTCCCCTCAAGGTTATTTCGAGCCCTTACCCTAAATCTCTGGTAATGCAAACTAGTCCATGAGTTAATTGCTTAAGGTGCCCTAACACACCATAATTCGTTAGGTGGCGACTCTTCAAATACCCAATTCCCAAAAGGAAAAGAGTTATTCCCCCATGAATTGTCGAAACCCAAACGTTCTCCGCGAGGAGGAAAAAAGGGGGCGTGACACAATGCAGCCGAAGCAATTTACCCTGGCGCGGTTCTGGACCTCCCGAATTGTGTTGGCCGTCTGGACTCGATCTGCCCGTATGTTGAGCAAGTGTGGCGTGATCTATCCCAAGCTTGGTAGGAAGCTAAGGATCATGGTGAGCCTCTACCCCTGCTGTAGTCACATTTTTCGATCTAAATTGCTATTAGCAACGTTCTCATTCCCTGCGCTTACTTCTTGCATTTGTGTAGGTATGGGGGAAGTCCCTTTGATGAAGGGAGCATTGCCTGGTGGGGAGGGTGCTTTGGTACCCGATGAAGGGAAGCAAAGGCAAAGGGAATCATCGGACAGACCTTCGGAATACAAGAAGATTAAGGCGGAAGAAGCTAAGGCCGACTTGGCAGCCCTAACTCCGGAATCGGCGGGAAACCCTCGAGTTGAAGGTGAGGG
>NW_017693076.1:0-4979 GCF_001879085.1 Nicotiana attenuata | reverse complement strand
ACTGCTCAGGACATGAGATTTCCTGGCCAGTTCTCTAAGTAAACAAAGAAATAGCTAAATAATGACGACTCAATGGAGTACTCCACGAACAAAAGCGGAGCTCACTAATAGTACTGGAAGTGAGGAAAGTCCTAACCCGTAGCATGCTCGCCTGCAAAATCGGTTCCTACGTAGTACCGCAGACCAACGTAGGTTCCCAAAAGAGAACGTCAGTACCATCCATTGTACTCAGTGAGTCTCAACGACAGGGGACGAACTTTAATAACATATATATTACGAGCAAAGATTCTAAATGCACGTAAAACATAAAGCTTATAAGAAAAATTCTAAAATAATTGCATAATAGCAGTTTATGAATATTCTAAAAGAAATTCTTTTCTTTTTCTTTCTTTTAAAAAAAAATACTTCACTTTATACTTCGGGAGTTCCAACTATCCTGATTTATTTCTATCTTAGTCACTGTATGATCGGCACGGGCTCGATCCCAACCTGATCGAATAGGCCCAATCCACGAGGTGCCACTCGCTTCATGGTTCTCAGCGCTCATGTATCATACCTTAGCCTGGCTAATTAAATTCTCAGCAACGAGACCCTTGGCTCGTGTGCTCCCTATTTTTGCACAAGTAGTTTCAGGAAGCCAACGCCTTTGTCAGGACCCTCGGCCAGGACGATGACCCCTTCTCAGAATAGAGGATACTCCCAAAAATCTTTTCTTTCTAAAACTGCTTCTTGTGACTTTTCAAATCCAAATCTTTTCTGGAACATCCTATACATACTCATACTGGTATCCTTAAATGTAAAGCATGGCATAAGAATGAAATAACGTTCAAAAGTATTTCTAAAGATTCTTGTTTCTTCATGAATTTTCAACATGAAAATGGCATATAAGAATAACACAAAAATCTGAAAATTTATGCACATATATCATAATAAATCATCTAAACTTTAGCTAGATCAATTCTAAGTTAATACGTGCTCATTAGCTCCAATTAAGTACACATTAACTCTTTTAAGCAATTAATCAAACATCTTGTATGCGTACCTTTGTGAGTTAAACCGCTTTAGTAAAGGGTTATATCAACTCACCTCAAAACTCCTCGAGCCAATACGTAGGCCCTAGTCGAATTTATACCCGTCAAATAATCGATTCTACAACAACCTGTGCATTTTAATCAGTTTTAAAGTTTCACACCCAAACATGGAATTTACTGTTGACACAGAGAAAGAAGGGAATTAACTACCCAATTCTTATACTGTAGGATAATTGAGAATAGGAAATTTTATATACCTAAGTTTAAGAATTAGTGATTTGTAAAGAAACCTAGAATTTTTCGTTGCTTGCATGAGTATTTCACTAGGACGTGCTTCTGTTTCTTCAGAAGTTTGTTTGGGATTTTTCCCTAACCCCCCCTTTTCGTTCAAGGCTTAAGGCTTTAAGCCTGCCTTACGCTTTTCAACAGCCCTTTTATGGGCTTAAGGGCTTTAGGATTGTTCACCACCCTTTTTTGCTATTTTGTCCTTTTTTTGCTTTGTTTAGTTTTTTTTTTACTTAACTAATAATTAATGATACCCATTTTTAATTATTAATAATATTAAAATTATTAATATTTTCTAATTGTATATCCACTTATTTATAAATATAGAAGTAACTCAAAATCAATCACAAGGGCTTAAATCCGTAATCGAAGTATAATTTAAGGAAAAAAAATTAAATTCTATATTGAGCGTATCTTGAAACTTTTATTGATTTGAGGAGTGTTATAATCTTCCCTCCTTAAAAACATTCGTCCTCGAATGTTGCTAGGGCCTTATTCTTAAGCTAATAATCATTCCTTAAGTCCTTGAACTTCTTAAGTTTTCTTAGCACTACTAACTTTCCCAAGGGACTCAAAATTTTGGCTAACTCCCTAAATTTTCAAAAATTGCGGCAGAGTCTCCCCTGTAAATTGGACTATCCAAAAAAAATTCTTGTCACCAATACCACAACTACACTAACAGCAACCAAATATACCATAACAGGCCATCCATAGGCACCATACACAGCTCATAAACTAATTACTCACACTCCGGCAAGGAGGTACCACAATAACCAACCAAAATCTAAAGCACAACACTTCTACAAAAAGTAAATACCTTTAATGAATTAAATATACTCTGGCATGGTAATAAACTATTAAATAATTAAATATACTCTGATAGAAACTAAATTACTTCAACAACTAAGTATAATCTAGCAAGGACATAAACACATGCTAACTTGTATTTAATAAATGAAATATAAATGCCAAGCCAAACCTAGGTTCACATACCTTGTTCCTCAAATAAATAAGGATACTTCTTCCTCTTATCTTACTCGACTTCCCACACAGCCTCTTTTGAATCATGATTATTTCACAAAACTTTTACCGATGCTATATCTTTTGATCTCAACTTTCTTACTTGCCTATCGAGAATTTCTATAGGTACCTCTTCATAAGTCAAGTCTTCTTTAATTTCTATGGCGTCGGCAGGTATTATATGCGACTCATCATGAATGTATTTTCTAAGCATAGACACATGAAAGACAGGATGAATAGAAGATAACTCAACGAGCAACGCTAGCTCATAAGCCACGTTTCTCTTCTTTTCTATAATCTCATAAGGTCCAACAAATCTAGGACTAAGTTTTCCTTTCTTACCAAACCTCATAACTCCTTTCATTGGTAAAACTTTCAAAAACACCTTGTCACCAACCATGAACTCTAAGTCACGATGCCTCTTGTCAGAATAGGACTTTTGACGACTCTGAGCCGCTTTCAGTCTTTCTCTGATTAGCTGGACTTTCTCTAAGGCCTCACAAACAAACTCTGGACCAATCAATGGCACCTCTGCTAGTTCAAACCAACCCACTGGAGACGTACATCTTCGCCCACACAGTGCTTCATACGGAGCCATACCAATGCTGACTTGATAGCTGTTATTGTAAACAAATTCTATAAGTGGCAAATGATCATCCCAATTACCTCCAAAATCTATAACACATGCTCGCAACATATCTTCGAGAGTTTGAATGGTCCTTTCTGCCTGACCATCGGTCTGTGGATGGAAAGCGGTGCTCAAATTGACCTTGGTACCTAATCTTTTCTGAAATGCTTGCCAAAAATGCGCCGTGAACTGAGGGCCTCTGTCAAATATGATTGAAACTGGAGTACCATGTAATCAGACTATTTCTTTGATGTAGAACTGCGCATACTGCTCTGCGAAATCTGTCGTCTTTACTGGTAGGAAATGCGCGGACTTTGTTAGTCGATCTACAATAACCCAAATTGAATCATGCTTACGGTATGTACGAGGTAGACCTACTACAAAATCCATATTAATCATCTCCTATTTCCACTATGGTATCTCTATATCTTGAGCTAGGCCACCAGGCCTCTGATGCTCGGCTTTGACTTGCTGGCAATTCAAACATCTAGCCACATGATCTGCTATTTGCTTCTTCATGGCTTTCCACCAGTACAACTCTTTCAAGTCCAAATACATTTTGGTAGCACCTGGGTGGATAGAGTACCTCGAACTGTGAGCTTCTTCCATTATGGCCTTTCTAAACCCATCTACATCAGGCACACATAACCGATCATTCAACTTCAAAACTCCATTACTTCCTAGGGTGAAAGCAGTGATTTCTTTGTTTCTGACTCCTTCTTTTAACTTCACTAAGTACGGATCTTCATATTGCTTAGCCTTAACATGTGAAGAGGATTGCGCTAAGGCATAAGCAGTTATACCTCCTTCTTCGGTCTCATCTAATCTAATTCCATCATTTGCCAGTTTTTGAATTTCTCTACCCAAAGTTCGCCATTGTAATGCAAGATGGGCCAAGACACCCATTGACTTCCTACTAAGTGCATTTGCCACCACATTAGCTTTGCCGGGGTGATAAAGGATATTGATGTCATAATCCTTCAATAGCTCAAGCCACCTTCTCTGTCTCAAATTTAATTCTTTGTGTTTGAAAATGTACTGGAGGCTTTTGTGATCTGTAAACACTTCAGAATGCTCGCCATAAAGGTAGTGTCGCCATATATTTAAGGCAAACACCACTGCTGCAAGCTCTAAGTCGTATGCAGGGTAGTTCTTCTCATGATTATTTAACTGCCTGGAAGCATAAGCAAAAACTTTTCCATCTTGTATAAGAACACAACCAAGACCCACTCTAGAGGCATCACAATACACTGTGAACCCCCCCCCCCGAACCTGTCGGCAAGGTTAACACGGGTACAGTGGTCAACCTTTTCTTTAACTCTTGAAAACTCTGCTCACAAGCGTCTGACCATTAGAACTTAACTGCTTTCTGAGTCAACTTAGGTAATGGAGCTGCAAGTGAGGAAAATCCCTCTACAAACCTTCTATAGTAGCCAGCTAACCCCAAGAAACTCTTGATTTCGGTTGGCGTTGTCGGCCTTGGCCGGTTTTTGACTGCTTCTGTCTTCTGAGGGTCTACTTTTATGCCTTGACTAGATACCACGTGGCCTAAGAATGCCACTGACTGCAACCAGAACTCACATTTTGAAAACTTGGCATAAAGCTCATTCTCCTTCAAGGCCTGTAAGGCTATCCTGAGGTGTTCTGCATGATCTTCCTTGCTCTTATAGTATACCAAAATATCGTCTATAAACACGATAATAAAGGTATCAAGGAATGGCTTGAAAACTCTGTTCATGAGGTCCATGAATGCAGCTGGAGCATTTGTCAACCCGAAGGACATCACTAGAAATTCATAGTGCCCGTAGCGAGTTCTAAAGGCTGTTTTAGATATATCATCTTCTCTGATTCTCAACTGATGGTACCCCGACCTCAAGTCTATCTTTGAAAAGTACTTTGCACCCTGAAGTTGGTCAAATAAATCATCAATTCTTGGCAGTGGGTACTTGTTCTTAATGGTAACTTTATTCAACTATCGATAGTCGACACACATTCTGAGAGCCCCTATCTTTTCT
>NW_017693075.1:0-4980 GCF_001879085.1 Nicotiana attenuata | reverse complement strand
AGTTCAATTGACCTTTCAAATCCTCAATTTTTCGCTCTCTTAAGTTCAAGCTCTAAACCTCCGTTTTTAGTCCCTAAATTCCTTAATTTTCAGTCTTAATTCATGAAATATCATCATAGAATTGTGTTTTAGGTCCAAAAATCCTTACCTTATCAAAGCTCCTTGAAGTCCCTCTTCAAAATCGTCCACAATTCTCCAAGTTTGAAGTTAGAAATGAAAAACCCTTCAAAATTCGCAAAGAAGACCCATTTAAACATTCTGCCCAGACAAAACCGCATTTGCGGTTCAAAATCCGCTTTTGCGGTTAATATTCCGCATCCGCGGAACTTCATTAAGTCCCGCCTGGCCGCATCTGCGGCTTCGCAGGTGGGGCTCCCTATCCGCATCTGCGGTCCCAGCCTATCCTTGTCTTTTCCGCTTCTGCGTCCTCCATCCCGCATCTGCGATACCGCACCTGCGGTCCCCAAACCGCAGGTGCGAAAATACCAGAAGCAGCAGGATCTGCAACTTTGCACAAGTCCAAAACTTCTCGTTAGCCATCTGAAATCACCCCGAGGCCCCTGGGACCTCGACCAAAAGCACCAACGCATCCTAAAACATTATCCAAACTTGTTCCAATCAATCAAAACACCTCAAACAACATCAAAACCATCAATTCACATCGAATTGAAGCTTAAGTTCTTCTAAAATTTTCAAAACACGCATTTGATCAAAAACCCAACCAAATTACCTCCGAATGACCTGAAATTTTACACTCACATCCCAAATCACATAACGAAGCTACAGCAACTCTTGGAATTCCATTCCGACTCTCGGATCAAAATCTCACCTATCAACCGGAATTCGCCAAAATACTAATTTCGCCAATTCAAGCCTAATTCTACACCGGACCTCCAAAACCACATCCGATCACACTCCTAAGCCACAAATCACCTCCCGAAGCTAATCGAACCATCAGAATTCACATCCGAGCCCTCTAACTCATAAGTCAACGTCCGGTTGACTTTTCCAACATAAGCCTTCTTAGAAGAGACTAAGTGTCTCATTTCTTTACCAATTCCACTCCAACCACAAACCAACCGAATCGACCACATAAAAACACGGATATCGAAGCATAAAGAAGCAGAAATGGGGAAAACGGAGTGGTAACTCATGAGACGACGGGTCGGGTCGTCACATCCTCCCCAACTTAAACATACGCTCATCCTCGAGCGAGTCAAGAAACATACCTGAAGCCTCAAATAGGTGTGGATATCTGCTCCGCATCTCCCGCTCGGTCTCCCAGGTAGCTTCCTCCACGGGCCGACCTCTCCACTGCACCTTCACTGAAGCTATATCCTTCGATCTCAAATTTCGAACCTGACGACCCAAAATAGCCACTGGCTCCACATCAAAGGTCAAATCATCATCCAACTGAACCGTGCTGAAGTCCAACACATGAGACGGGTCCCCAACATACTTCCGGAGCATAGAAACATGGAATACCGGATATACACTCGACAAGCTGGGTGGCAAAGCAAGCATATAAGCCACCTCCCCAATCCTTCTAAGTACCTCAAAAGGCCCAATGAATCGCGGACTCAACTTCCCCTTCTTTCCAAATCTCATAACACCCTTCATGGGCGAAACCTTCAGCAAGACCTTTTCACCAACCATGAAAGACACATCTCGAACCTTCCGGTCCGCATAACTCTTCTGACGCGACTGCACTGTACGAAGTCTCTCCTGAATCACCTTCACCTTCTCCAAGGCATCCTGAACCAAATCTGTCCCCAATAGCCTAGCCTCGCCGGGCTCGAACCAACCAACTGGAGATCTACATCGTCTCCCATACAAGGCCTCATACGGTGCCATCTGAATGCTGTACTGATAGCTGTTGTTGTAGGCAAACTCTGCAAGTAGCAAAAACTCATCCCATGAACCTCCAAAATTAATGACACAAGCACGCAACATGTCCTCCAATATCTGAATGGTACGCTCGGACTGTCCGTCCGTCTGAGGATGAAACGCTGTGCTCAACTCCACCTGAGTACCCAACTCTCTCTGCACGGCTCTCCAAAACTGCGAAGTAAATTGAGTACCTCTATCTGAGATGATAGAAACCGGAAAACCATGCAACCGAACAATCTCCCGGATATAAATTCCTGCCAGCCGCTATGAAAAATAGGTAGTACACACAGGAATGAAGTGCACGGACTTGGTCAGCCGATCAACAATCATCCAAATAGCACCAAATTTCTTCAAAGTCCGAGGAATTCCAACAACAAAGTCCATAGTAATCCTCTCCCACTTCCACTCGGGAATATCCATCTGCTGAAGCAAGCCACCAGGTCTCTGATGCTCATATTTCACCTGTTGACAATTGAGACACCGAGCCACAAATCCCACGATATCTTTCTTCATTTTTCTCCACCAGTAGTGCTGCCTCAAATCCTGATACATCTTCGCGGCACCCAGATGAATAGAATACCGCGAGCTATGGGCCTTCTCCAGAATCAACTCTCTAAGCCCATCCACATTGGGCACACAGATCCGGTCCCGCATCTTCAACACACCATCATCACTAATGGTCACATCTCTGGCATCGCCATGCTGAACTCTGTCCTTAAGGACAAGCAAGTGCGGATCATCATATTGGCGCTCTCTGATGCGATCATATAAGGAAGACCGAGAAACCACGCAAGCTAACACCCGGCTGGGCTCCGAAATATCTAATCTCACAAGCCGATTGGACAAGGCCTGAACAACAACTGCAAATGGCCTCTCCCTAACTAGAATGTACGCCAAGCTCCCCATACTCACTGCCTTTCGGCTCAACGCATCCACTACATTGGCCTTTCCCGGATGATACAGAATAGTAATATCATAATCCTTAAGCAACTCTAGCCACCTCCGCTGCCTCAAATTAAGGTCCTTTTGCTTGAACAAATGCTGAAGACTGTGATGATCAGTGAATACCTCACAAGATACGCCATACAAGTAGTGCCTCCAAATCTTCAGTGCATGAACTATGGCCTCCAACTCCAAATTATGAACAGGGTAGTTCTTCTCATGGGGCTTCAACTGACGGGAAGCATAAGCAATAACTCTGCCCTCCTGCATCAATACACAACCAATCCCAACTCTCGAAGCATCACAATATACGGTATATGAACCTGAAGCTGACGGCAAAACCAATATTGGAGCTGTAGTCAAAGCTGTCTTGAGCTTCTGAAAGCTCTCCTCACACTCGTCCGACCATACAAATGAAGCACCCTTCTAAGTCAACTTGGTCAAGGGCGATGCAATGGATGAAAATCCCTGAACAAATCGGCGATAATAGCCTGCCAACCCAAGAAAGCTACGAATGTCTGTGGCTGAGGACGGCCTAGGCCAACTCTGAACCGCCTCTATCTTCTTTGGATCAATCTGAATACCCTCGCTGGATACCACATGTCCCAAGAAAGCCACGAACCAAAACTCACACTTGGAGAACTTTGCATAAAGCTTCTCCTCCCTCAATCTCTGCAATACAACTCGCAAATGCTCCGCGTGCTCCTCCTGACTACGCGAGTACACCAGAATATCATCAATGAAAACAATAACGAACGAATCCAGATAAGGCCGAAATACACTGTTCATCAAATGCATGAACGCTGCTGGGGCATTGGTTAGCCCGAAAGACATGACAAGAAACTCATAGTGACCATATCTAGTCCTGAAAGCAGTCTTAAGAATATCTGAATCCCTGATCTTCAACTGGTGATAACCCGAACGGAGGTCAATCTTGGAAAACACCCTCGCTCCCTGAAGCTGGTCGAACAAATCATCAATGCGAGGCAGGGGATACTTGTTCTTAATTGTTACCTTGTTCAATTGCCTACAATCGATGCACATTCTCATTGTGCCATCCTTCTTCTTCACAAACAGAACTGGCGCACCCCAAGGTGACACACTAGGTCGAATGAACCCCTTATCTAGAAGTTCCTGAAGCTGCTCCTTCAATTCTTTCAACTCAGCTGGTGCCATACGATATGGCGGAATAGAGATGGGCTAAGTGCCCGGCACCAGGTCAATACCAAAATCAATGTCCCTGTCCGGTGGCATGTCCGGCAGGTCTACAGGAAATACATCGGGAAAATCCCTCACCATTGGAACAGAATCAATACTAGGAGTCTCAGCTCCAACATCCCTTGTAAAAGCAAGATACGGGAGACAACCCTTCCCAACCATAGGCTGGGCCTTCAAGAAAGAAATCACCCTACTCGGAACATAATCAGTCACACCACGCCACTCGATCTGCGGTACACCCGGCATAGCCAAAGTGATTGTCTTAGCATGAGAGTTTAGAATAGCATGATACGGAGATAGCCAATCCATGCCCAAAATAACATCAAAGTCCACCATGCTCAATAGCAAAAGATCAACTCGGGTCTCCAGACCCCCAATAGTCACAACACATGACCGGTACACACGGTCTACAACAACAGTGTTGCCCACCCAGGTAGACACATGAACAGGTAAAGCAAGAAACTCCCGGGGAGCACTCAGATAGTGAGGAAAATATGAGGACACGTAAGAATAGGTGGGACCGGGATCAAATAAGACAGAGGCATCTCTGTGGCAGACTGAAACAATACCTGTAATGACAGCATCTGAAGCAACGGCATCTGTCCTGCCTGGAATAGCATAAAAACGAGCCTGGCCACCGCCTGATCGACCTCCCCCTCTGGGGCGACCCCTGGCTGCCTGATCTCCACCCCTGGCTGGTTGATCTCCACCCCTAGCTAGCTGGGCGGGTGGTGAAGTAACTGGAGCAGAAGTCGAGGCTGACCCCTCTGCTGAAGCTGACCACCACGAAGTCGAGGGCACTGCCTCCTCATGTGACCAAACTCTCCACACTCATAACAACTACCCGGTACTGGAGATGGGGATTGAAGGGAACCCTTCGCACCGGAGTGACTAGCAGACGCACTCGGCGCAGAAGAACCCTGAGCTGAT
>NW_017693074.1:0-4982 GCF_001879085.1 Nicotiana attenuata | reverse complement strand
GACCCGTAAGCTGATACGGGCTGCTGATACGGGTTGCCTCCCACTCTTCCGGGGAGTGAGTATGCACCCTCCCGAAGCATCACCTCAGAATCAGCCCCCACTCACACATCTGACCCATTCCAACTACATGACACTCCTCCACCTTCACCTACCTCCAAGAGACCTGTCAATGTAATTTCGGATTCGTCTGATGAGTCCGTAGCAAGAAGTGAGGCACAATACTCCACCTCCCCCACAGCTTCATTATCTGGGGAGAGTGCAGGATACAGCGAGGGGGTGAGCCCCAAGTTGGTGGTATTGAGAGAACAAGAAAACCGGAAGCATGGGCTGATAGATTTGTAAGTGAAATAGCCTTCCACAGATTTCGAGAGTGGTGTTCCAAAAGAAAATTGATTCCGGAGAGGCAATCTATTAACTCTGATCTTCTTCCTCTAAACCCACATGTGCAAGCACAATTCCGAACTAGAGAGGGTTGGGGGTTCTTCAAGGAACGTTCCATAGTCGCAAATGAACATATGGTGAAAGAATTTTACTGCAATGTCTATCATGTAGTGAAAGACTCAAAGGCGACAAAAGTGAGGGACAAAGTGGTGATGTTTGATGGGAAGTCTCTGAACGAATTTTTGGGGTTCAACGAAGAGGACGAAACCCAATACTTAGAAAAGCTGGCAATGAAAGAAGAGGTTCACCCGTGGTTGGCCCAGCACTTGGCAGCCCCGGGCACTGTCCCAGTTTGGTTGAAAGCAGGAGAGAAAATTCTGAGAAACACGTTCAGTTTTGAAGCAAAGGGGTGGTTGACCTTCGTGTGTAGTAGGCTTGACCCTTCAACTCATGATCACACAGTTCCTATTCCTCGTGCAGTGTTAGTAGCTTCCATTATGGCTGGGTTTCCTCTGAATGTGGGCAACATCATGTCAAGAGTGATTTCTACGGTAGGGCAGGAGACCAACACAAACTACCCCTTCCCGAACACTCTTTCCCTGTACTTCAGAGAATTGAAGGTAAAGAAGAAGAGATTTGATGTCCAGGTAGATCCAGTGGCCCCCTACTCATGGTACAGTCAGTTGGGTCCCGACAACCCAAAGAGGTCCAAAAAGCCTCAGGCATCCACTTCCACCGCACCTGGCCAGTCTGAGGAGCCAGCGGTTATTGAGCAGTCCACTGAGCCTTCCACCATCCCTGCCACCAGTGAGACATTGCCTCAGGGCCCTTCTTCTATTGCCGGTCCATCTACTGCAGCATACCCGGATGTCCCTTCATCGAAGACCCACAGTTCACTGCCCACCAGCTTGCTCAGTCTCTAGCCAGTTTGAACAACTGGATGTCAGCTGCGACATCCAAGTTGTCAAACTTGGCCACTGTAGTTCAGGCACAGTCAGCCCCTTCCACAGTTGAGATCCCTCCTTCTATTGAGGAGACACTGAAGAAGATCCTGGCCAACCAGGAAAAGATGATGGAGACACAAAATGCCTTGGCTAAGGCAGTTGGAGCACACAGCACAACATTAGGTAAGCTAGCTAGGGAGCACAGGAAGTTGAGGAAGCAAAAGGCCTCCAAGGAGTCAGTGCTGAAGTTGAGGGAGGATGTGGATAAGCTTTTGGCGGATCAGATGCCGCTTGACTTACTTTTCGGGGAGCCAACTGTAGATCCAGCAACAGTTCAGCCACAGCAGGAGGAGACTCCCAGGCCGAGGAAGAAGAGGAAACTCCCTAGCACTGAGGGAGTTGTGATAGAGGTGGCCCAGGTTCATGAGGGTACATCCAGTGTTCCACTGGTGGTTCAGCCTGTCCTTGATCCAGCTCATGTCCCAGCAGCACAGCAGCAGCAGGTCGGAGACCAGTCTGAGGTCCCGGCTACTATAGAGGATCCAGGGACGACAGGAGACCCCACGCATGTGGACTAGGCTTGAGGGGCCCTTCTATATCCTTTTACTCTGTTTTTGAGCTTATCTTGGTAGTTGACATTGGGGACAATGCCAGCTTTTATTCCTGGGGGTGCGCCCTACCATTTTGATTCTGATACACTGGATGACTGTATATATTTATTTCATTTCTAGTCTATGTTTTGGATTGTTTTTGATTTTTAAATAGTTGGCCAGTATATAACTTTTAACTTTGGCTACTTTTAGACTCTTATGTATATATTTATCCCGTTGTATATTCTACTCCCCATTGTACATATTCATTCGGTTTTTCTATTTTCGTTCAAATTTTTCATTTTCAGCCTAGTAGTGAGGCTCGTAGCCTTTTGTTTTGGTTTTAGTGTTTTCAATAAGCCCTTGGTATTTTTAATGCCACGGTTCTTTCCAAGGGTAGTGTGTTGTGCGAACCGGGTGGCTCTTCCCAATGATAGATGGCATGACAACCTTCTTAAGGGTTTGAGTCCGTTTTTTATTTTTCTTCTTTTGATTTTCAATATTTTGTAGCTAAGAGGACCTCAGGCAAGCTTCACTTGGGCCTAACACATTTGCCTTTGATCCCATGGTCAAAGACATAATGTTGTGTTTAGGATGGTAAAAATTGTGGCCTTGAGACTCTTGTGTTGACCAAACAATCATCATATGGTCGTGTGGGACCATTGTGCGCTTGAATTGGAACTAAGGTCGTTGTGGGCTCTCAACTCGATGTCTTTAGCAAACCCTGAGTGTGTGTGGTGAGAATTTGAATTGTGAGTCTAAGCTCCAAGCCGATGGTCTAGAACATGCCCTGAATGTTCGTTGAGGCGAAATCATAGGTGAAACTTGACTTGAGAAGTGAATATAGGCCCTCCTTGGTCCGAACTTCCAAATTTGAACAATTTACATAACCTACCAATGAAATGATCCCTAGTTCAACCCTTTTGAGCCTTAACCTTCTTCTTTCATGAACCAAAGCTACAAGCCTATACCCGTTCTCAATGAGACCCTGTCTTGGCACCCAAATCTTCCCTTGAGCAATGGCAAATACCTAAGTTTGGGGGGTTGAGACAAGAAAGGCTTCAATGCGGTAAAGAGGCACAAAAGCAAAAGAAAAGGGAGGCAATGAAAAAGAGAAAAAGACAAAAAGAAATACAAAAGTGAATAAGAACCGGAAAAGGGGATTCAAAGAAAACAAAGTGAAAAAGGTTGTGTAAAAGTAGAAAAAGGAGAAAGGTTTGAATTGCAAAAGAAAGAGTGACAATGTGTCTCTCTAACCCCTTGAAAGAATTGAAAGAAGTAAAATACTCAAATGAGTCAAAAAGTATGCCATAATGAATCAAAAGAAGTGCTAAAGGGAAGATTGAATCTAAATGAACAAAAACATGTCCTACCTTCACCCAAAAGCCTTCACAATGACTCCTCAAAAGCCCTATATGATCTTGAGTTGAGGGAAGACTACATTAGTGGATACTTACATAAGGGGCAAGCATATGGTACCTAAAGCTGAACTTATAACCTTCTTTGTGAGAGAAATGAGTGAAAAATCCATCAACCTCGGGTTGTGTATCATTACTCTAAAAAGTGAGGTTCTCTTAGGGAGAGTTGAGGATGTGTGAGTTTGGATTCCACAAATACCAAGGTATTTGAGAAAAGCGCCTTGATGAAATGAGTCAACCCTTGATGCTCTCGTGTCACATTCGATCCATAGTTCTTAAAAGACTAAGAATGTGTTAATGATGCATTCGTATTGAGGGCAATTGTTAGTCCCAATTGATGCGTGATGAGGCTTCCTTAGGATAAGTTGGAATTACTTGAATGTTTCCTTTATAGGGGTGGGTCTTCTTTTATTTGCTTGAGGACAAGCAAAGGTTTAAGTTTGGGGGAGTTGATAACTGTGATTTTAACACGTTTTATGCCCATACTTGCCTATGCTTTATGTATGAATTGTCATAAAATAGACCCAGAATGCTTACAAAGTGCGCTTGATTGCAGGTTTGAGCGACAAGATGACAAAAGTCAAAAATCGGCTCGAAACAGAGTGAAACCTGCTCAAGTATCAAAAATCATTGAAGTAGGGACAAAAGGACCTAGCGCGGACCGCACTGATTTGCTGCGCGGCCGCGCAAGGAGATTTAGAGAGCATCCATTTCAGGGGTTTCCATGCGCGGTCAGCGCTCTTTTCTACGCGGTCAGCGCTGGAGTCCACGCGGTCGCGCTGTATTGTTGTGCGGTCCGCGCCCATTAGCCTGCGCGGCCGCGCTACCTCTTTGTGCGGTCCGCGTCCCCAGCTTCAGAAGTGAATGATCGAAGGCCAAGACCCCTATGCGGCCGCGCTGCATTTCTGCGGGGTGCGCGCCAGCCCCGTAGGGGTATTTTTTTCCAGTTTTTCTAGCCTAGTATAAATAGAATATTTTATTATTTCTAGGTTAAGTTTTAGATATCAGATAGCAGCAGCACTCGTGAGACTCAAGTTTTGGCCTATTTTGGGCATTTTCATCTTGCTTTATCGTGGATTCTTGTAGATTAACATTCTAGTTAATTAATATGTTTATTTTATCTACTTCTTCTTCAATTTCTGTTGCTATTATGGCTAGCTAAACCCATTAGCTAGGGTTGTGGCTCAACCCTAGTGTGGGTAATTAATGGGTGTGATTGTTTAATGCTTGAATGATGTTGGATGTTTGATATTTGGGTTAATTTTATGTTTTAACTACGATTTGGTGGTTGTAAACACTAAGTCTAGCTTAGTGGGTCTTGACTCTTCTTGAGAAAGAGTGTCTATGACTCCAAAATTAACCCAACAAGGAATTGGGATGGACCCATGAGAATGGTAGTCCCAATTAACGGGTAAAACCTCGAGAGAGTAATTACCCAACTTGAACCCTAAGTTGCTTGGCTTGTTAGCCTACT
Organism: Nicotiana attenuata; assembly: GCF_001879085.1. Classification (NCBI taxonomy): domain Eukaryota; kingdom Viridiplantae; phylum Streptophyta; class Magnoliopsida; order Solanales; family Solanaceae; genus Nicotiana; species Nicotiana attenuata. The sequence goes on along the minus strand of NW_017693074.1, from coordinate 175 downwards.
CAATTGGTCTCGAGAGAGTCAATTGGGCAAAATCACTCTTTCTACCGAGAGGTGTGAGAGTGAGTACAATCGTGCAACGGTTATAGCATAAGCCCTATAATCATCATTCTTGTATTAGGAATCTCTACCCGTTAGTTGACCACCTAGGTAAATGCCACGACCCTAGTGCCTTTCT
>NW_017693073.1:0-4982 GCF_001879085.1 Nicotiana attenuata | reverse complement strand
AATGATATGACTACTAGTGCTCGATCAGGCCTTAGCTTTATTGCGAGCCAAAAACTTATTTATACGCTCCTTTCTTACTTAAGGATATTCTATCCAATTATCAGCTCTAGATAGCGGAAGGAGTAAAGAAAAAAGAATTGAAGACGGCTTAACACTAAGAAAGAACCCCCATCTCGTGACTAGGAACATCTATTTAAATGAGATTAGATTCTTGCAATTCAAGATAACTAAATAGGAGTATTATAATTACATGACATATGGAGTACTAAAATTTTTGTATAGTGAAAAGCCCCTATGTACATTATAACACCAAAATGTAGGTAACCTGAATATATGAGCTAACCAATAGGCACGAAGGGTGATGCCGTGCCGTATTGTTTCACTGTGAGATTAAGAGTAAAAGCACGAAGGGTGATGCCGTGCAGTTTTATTTATTGTGTTTAATCGTGTTACTGGTTAAAGGCATATTGACTGTTCTGGTTATCATTTCTGTTGTAATTATTGTATTTTGTACCCCTTTCGCATGTCCCATCCCAATAGTACATGTTTTGCTGTTATTTATTGTTATCTTATACGTACAATGTTATCTGCACAGGTTTATTACGTGGGTGTCTTTTGATTGCCTTGATTTCCACCCCAGGAGAAGTTTGGTTGATTCCTCCAGTTGGAGTTGTAAGTGTCCCCATACTGATTTGTTTGTCCTCGATTTACATTACCCATAAAATATACATACTCTGGATTTGCTGGGCATAGATTGCTCATGTGACCCTCTCCACATACTTCACAAAATAATTGAACTTGTTGCACTGGCTGGGCTTGTTGCTTGTTAATGATCATTGTCATCTGATTGACTTGGTTGGTCAGCGTAGAGACCTATGTTGACAATGCTGAGACAACATCTAATTCGAGAACTCCTGGTGATTTTTGTACCATGTTTCTACCCATCTCTCCTTGCCAATTCGGATTGCTTTTGGAGAATTTGTTCAATAATGCATAAATTTCATTAAAGCTTTTCTCCAATACTTGTCCTCCAGCTGCAACATCTACTATAATTTTTGTTTGGGGATGGAGCCCTTCTATGAAAGTGTGAACTAACACTTCATTCGTCTGATTGTGATGAGGACAGTCTCTGAGTAGCCCCTTGAACCTTTCCCAAGCTGAGTATAAAGATTCTCCTGCTTTCTGTTTGAAGGCAACTATCTCACTTCTGATCTTTGCAGTTTTGCCTGATGGAAAGAACCTTGCCAGAAATTTTCTTGCCAAATCATTCCATGATGTAATGGAATTAGCTGGTTCTGCCTTTAGCCATCGCTTAGCCTCGCCCAACAGAGAGAATGGAAAAAGTGTGAGCCTCACATAATTTGGAGTGACCCCGTTAGTGATATAAGTGTCACTAATCTCCAAGAAGTTCAGAATATGCTATTGTGGATCCTCGTGTGGAATACCCATAAATTGCCCGTTTGCATGAAGTAGCTGGATCATGCTCTGTTTCAGCTCAAAGTGCCCAGTGATCCTGGGCTTCACTATACTGGAGGTGACATTAGCAATGCTGGGAATCGCCACCTCCTGAACAACCATGGGTTGCTCCTCTGCCATGTCTACAGGAAATTGAACAAGTGGCTGAATATTATTCGTGTCCCTTGCTTCCCTCAACCTCCTGTGAAATGTTCTCTCAGGTTCAGGATCAAATCCTTGAAGTCGGTCCTGGCTTCTGACCCTACGCATTCAATCAAAGTTCCTGAGATCGGAGCAACAATCAAGTAACGTTAGACTAGACAAAATAAACAATTAAAGCAAAAACTAGCAAGTAGTTAATATTCAAGTCCCCGGCAACGACGCCAAAAACTTGTTGCTCCCAAACGCACACGCAAGTATACGTGGTCGACAAGTAATATAATGATAAGTTGAGTGTCGAACCCACAGAGACTTGTGTAAACTACTCACGAAATCACTAAAATTGTTATTTAATCCAGCTAAAATCAAAGTTCAATAATATGATTATATTATACTACGATTCTAAATAATAACTAATTTATCAAGTAACAAGTTGATTGTTGTGTTTTCAGTAGAGACAAATATTCCAGGGTTGTGATCGATTCACCATTCGTATTGTGTTCTAATTAACTCTCCCTTTCATATAATTCACTCTTGGTTGCTAATTAATCGATAAATGCTCTCATAGCCTTCTCCCGAAGTACTACTCACCTATTCTCAATAGATTAACGCCTATATTCCTATGAAATCAATCTATTAAGAACGCATTAAGATCACGATATTTAATTAAGCACGGTGACTAGGTATATTCCTATCCTAACCACAAATCCGCTCCCCCTAAGGGTTAAGATCATGCTCTCTCCAATTCTCCTCTAATATAAACACGACTTTCCCAAGCATAACAGAGATAGTGAATAGAACCTAACTGCTGGCCAGACAATTAAGCAATTAAACACAAAATTGAAGAAACAATCATATGTTGGTGAATTATAATCAAGGTTAAGTTAATATCAAACAACAATATTCATGGCTAAATCACAACCCCAGAACAATGGGTGTTTAGCCACTCATGATGTAATCAAACAATTGCATAATTGTTGAATCAATTGAAAATACTAGCAAAAGATGAAGAATTCCGAGTTGTTCTTGCTCCTCAATGTTTCTAGCGTGTATTTTTGCTCCAAAGTGCGTCTCCCCCTTCAAAAATAGGTTTAGTCTTGCTTTTATACGTGTTGGGTAGGTCTAGGGCCGAAATAACCTTGTCCCGAGCGAAATAGGACACATTTCACATCATAGGCGCCCTCCACGGCGCCCCATTATTTGTGCACACTGTTTTTGGTGCCACAGGTGGCGCCAGGCGCTGCCTGTGGCGCCCAGCTGGCCCTTTTTTCCGATTTCGTTCGTTTTGGCTCAAATCTTGCGCGTTTCGCCCCGTTCCGTTTGGAATTTGGAAACACGTAAAACATGAAAGTTGTATCTCTTTGAGTTATCTTTCCAACCATATATTGTGGAGACCAAATGGAGTTCTGAGCAAAAAGTTATATCCATTTTACTAGACAATGCGCAATATCCCTACTCGATTCTTCGTTCGCTCTAACTATCATCCGTTGACTCCCAAACACGATTTCGGCTTAATTCCTTGAGCTTTTACTCAGACTTCAAAGCTCTAAATCACTTGATTTCATTCCATAACATCTATATATATCGGAATCACTCCTACAAGGCATAAACCACACAATTAGTGCAAGACACTAGCGATTAAAGCTCAAACTCAATCAAAGTGCAGTAAATTTGAGTGTAATAATCGACTAAAATACGTAATTATAGCCTATCATCAACACCCCACACTTAAACGTTGCTCGTCCTCGAGCAATGGGATTATTTAATAAACCCCCCCAACTACGTACAAGTATCAATTATAGAGGAGTACTTTAACTTTTACCCACACACTATACCCTAGACTATGATCAATACCGGCACAAGCATGAACACACAAAAATTCACATTCTTCCCGTCTAAGCATGCCCAAGTATAATATTTCACTTCAATCAATTACAACAACCTATTTGTCACCACCCAACCTCAACAGCTGACTTGCAACCACTAAGCACCCTCAACTCATGCACTTACCCAACAAGAAAGTTTATAACATCACCAATCATTCATGAGATCATGTGCTCTTACCAACAAACAAAAGAGTGAATATAGATAGTCCACACATTCAAACATACTTTTGAATATAGATTAAGGACATCTCACAATTTGAACAAAATTCGCTCACTCTCACAAAGAGTTCATATGCATCTCGTGGTCGTACCATAAGCTTGCCCGTAGTGTATATCTCTACTAATTTAAGCTAGCCAAATCTAGGATCAATTAGGACTCTTAGGTTGTAATGTAGGCTAAGGGACGGGTATGATACAATTAGAAATAGTGGCTCCCTCCTAAGCACTTTAATACAAAACATTCACAATTCAAAGCACATATTCTTCTCAACCAAATCACTTGCCATACACAACATAGACCTCTTTTTAATTAAGCACTTCTCTACTTTTCACTAGCGAAAATCAATAAGAATTGGAGGTGTTTTATGTTTCTACATACTTTCACTATCATTTTTTTCTTTAAATTTTTCTTTCTCTCTTTTTTTTCTTTTTCACACACTCCACACAATAAAGTTCATCGGCTAGTGACCTTTGATTTCAACTTTAGTGCACCAACGGGCCCTTCCATGGTTCCACTCGAAAACTACTCCCCAATATCTCACCTTACTTCTTTTAGCGTCTAAGTGCCTTAGGAGGTAAAGGTTCAATCAATATCAAATTAAGAACAAAATAGGGGTATGGCTTGTAATGTGGGTGCCAAAAGAAAGGTCTATAGGCTCAAAGGGGCTAGCAACGGAAAATTTTATTTTTATGTGACAAGCACATCCATGATCAAGCAAGAAAATGCCTAAGTCATCTCCTAGATTAGCACACTCACAATTTCGCTTCAATTAACACACGAGGCAAGTTCTAGACTACACAGGATAGCATAGAAAATCACAATTCCTCACACACACGTTGCACATGACTCAATCAAGACGGTTCTGTTCAACTCTCAAGTCAAGCAAGCACACATAATTGAGAAATTTAAGCAATATTGCACTATGTTGCATACAAGTCAAACAACTGAGAAAAGGCGTCACAAAATAGGCTATTTACTTTACTTAGGCTCCACAATTCAAACCAAATACATGGGAAAACAGAATGTATGTCATAGCCTAATGTGCCAGCATCAACCATGTCAATGAGTATCTTAGAGCGACTCAATTTCTTCCTAAACTACTCCTAAAAAAAAATTAAAATGCCCGGTTCGAGCTACATCCTTGGAAAAGAACCGGTGCCTAAAGAAAAACCAAGGATACTACCTAGCTATTCTAAAAAAAAGATAAAAACTAAAAAAATATAAAAGAAATTTTGGTGTTTTTTAAATCGTACTTTATCCTC
>NW_017693072.1:3928-4982 GCF_001879085.1 Nicotiana attenuata | reverse complement strand
TTCCTCACATCGGATTCTGAACTGAAAAACTGAAGCTTTCAAGGAAGGAGATTCTAAGACATCACATTCTGTGGCAAAGAGCCCATTCGATGGCATCCGCGCCCGCTTGAATTTCACTTTCACTCTTGGATAGCTATAGCTACGGGGCTTTTCTGGCTTGAACGGGAAGAAATCCATGAGAGGAAAACTACTTCTTTTAGAAAACAGACTTACTTAGTTCAACAAAAGGTCTTGACCAACAAAAAGAGCTTTTTCCACCAGTCTTTTAGGCCGGGCACCTTCTTTCTCTTCATTTCATTTCAGGAAGAAGAAGAAAGGCGAAGTTCTTCTATCCAGTTGAGGATGAATTACAGTTCCACATCCAGCAAGGAAGACAAGCGCATAAATTGGATTCCCGGCTGACTCTTCTTCTTTGAAGCATTCAGAGAGAATCAAGATTGGCTTAGTCGGATCTTGCCAGGCAATTGCCTTTTTTCCACAAGAGATTGCTCTCCTCCGAGGCTTGAGAGCTTATTCCCTTCTTGTTCACCTTTCTTTTTCTTTACTTATTTTCTTTATTGAATGATTGGCTCAATAGCTTTCTTCCTTCAATTAGAAAAGGGGCTAATGGAAACTCAGGAGCTTCACTCAGAGCTATTAAGCTCTTTGGGGGAAGTCAGAAGTTCTTCCACTCGGAATTGCATCAGAGAAGAAAGCTCCACAGAAGACTCCGAAGGAGTAGGAATTGGCTCACTAGGTTCTTCAACTAAAAAGTAGTCAAATCGCAAAAACTCCTTACTACAATCCTCCTTCGATGCCTACTTACTTAGGTCTAGCTGACCCAGCTTGAAGTCTACCAACCCTTTTCAAGTCGGGAATGCCACATCAGTCTGATATTCTAATATGTTGACTTGCACCCAGGCCTAGCTCTCTGTGGTGGGCGGTCTCGCTAGGTGAGATAATGAGACCAAAGCATGAAAAATCGGCTGCCTGCGAAATCAACAGGAAAGCTTTGGCTGTTTGCTTTAGCAACGACGGTAAAGGGCAGGTTCTGTAGTCAACTGCACTTGGTCAC
>NW_017693072.1:0-1352 GCF_001879085.1 Nicotiana attenuata | reverse complement strand
GAAAGAAGAGGTTACTGGACAAGCGAAAGAGATGCCGAAAGAGCAGATGCTTTTATTTGAAACAAAAGCATTAGCCGAGACATACCTCCCGCTAAAGAACACTATTGACAATGGGGTCCGGGAGGCCCTCAAAAAAAGCGATAGAGCAAGAAAGAAAGAAAGGATCAAAACATCACGGGCCGCACGCAAAAGAAAAGAGAGGATAGCCAGAATTGTATTGAGGCCGCAGCAGCAAGAAAACAACAAGAGCACGTCTTCCCAAACAAAGCAGCCTTCAGCAGGAGCTGCACTACAATGCCTCAGCTCTGGGAACAGGAAGGAACTGAGCGCCCCGGCGAATAAAGAAAACCTAGAACAAAAATGGAAGCCTAAGCCTTCACATCCGAAACTGAAAAATCATCAGTTGGAGAATCGTTTTTACAGGGTAGGCATGGTGAAGGCAGAATGGAAATAGAAAACTACTAAATGACTTAGTCTTGCCTTCTTCTTCCTTTATGGAGAGAGGGCAAGAGCCCATACTTGGAGCACGAATTCATACGTAAGATGCCCAGTTGGATCACTAATTCGTAGATGGACAACCTCTAGAAAGGATCTCCCTCGAAAGGAGAATAAATACCATTGTAGCTAGGCTCTGTTCTCTTGAATAGGTAGGCTCAGTACGCTAAGGAAGCTTGGTCTGCTTAGGGCTCATAGGAGGTAGGACAGATAATAGAATTTCGCCGGCGAGATGAGTCTGGGAAAGCCTGACGGGCTAGAGGGTGGGCTTTAGAACGGTTTACTGAGACTCCGTTATCTAAAATAGAAAGAAGTTGGTTCCTGGACAAGGTCCTATCCTAGGCTTAGAGCTGAGCTAGACCCCTACCCCTAACTTATTTCGGAATGATTTAGAGAGCTGCGAATCAGGCTTTCAGAGTGGTGGCAAGCAGGGCAAGAAGATAAAGTCCAATCTGACCCTAAGCAGATTTTTGACATCTTTCTCGCATCCGCTTTCAGGTTTGACATGACATTAGAGCTCTCGTACTTAGTGACGAGTTCGAGCCTTAGAAGCATGCGAAGGAATAAGGTCTGGAATAAGTCTTGTATGAGTCCTTTAATCGAGTCCCTCTTCTTTAATAGGTGCTTTCAAGTAGCGGGTTTTGATTATCTTTTTACGATTACGATTCCAGTATTAAATATCTCCGCCTCCCCATTCCTTTATCAAAGTCTAGTACTTATGGGCGCAAGTCAGTCTCTTCAAGTGGAAGCAATCATAGGGGGTTCGGGTCTGAGGTAAGCCTTCCTCTATCATTGGTAGGCAAAAAAGGGGTAAGCGAACCTGGCTGTCTTTGTTAATAAGCAAATGGGTAAGTAAG
>NW_017693071.1:0-4984 GCF_001879085.1 Nicotiana attenuata | reverse complement strand
CGGGTGCAGTGAGTAGTATGAAATTTGAAGCGAGAATCAAGGTCGCAGTTCAGTGTTGACAAGGATGTCACGGGCTCGGATGAGCAAGGAAAATGTTGAATGATTAAGTAAATTGGTATTGTCTTCAGCGTAAGCCTGAGATCGATGTTTTGTGAAGAAGGCTTTGCATCCTGGTAAGGATTCTTGATCACTTTTCGGTGTTAGTGCAGCCGGTGATTCAGGTGTGCGCACCCGTTGTTTATTTCGAGAGGTTGTGGGAGCGTGTCCCACGGGAAGATTGCATGAGTGTGACATGTAGTCACTCGATTGAGTAAAGATTTAAACCGAGTATGAGGATTGTGGTAATGTCACTAAATTTGAGAATTTTTGCCTGGAGGGCACTTTGTTTATTGGGTTATGAACTGAGGAGGTTGCTCCGGTTACGATGGTTGTTCTTACGTGTTATGAGGCAAAGGGGAGTTACTATGGACCTTTGAAAGGTAATTAGCCAAGTGGGTGCAATCAGAAATCGGCTTGAGATCAATGGATTGATGTATATATGTGAACAGGGCTTTATATCGGGCCAGTTGTGTTCGTTTCAGCGAGCGTTCCCTATGGAGGAACAGTCGGGGTGTTATTTTGTCATCAGCTAGTCCAGGTGATGATGTATGGCGTTGTATGAGTTGTGAGGCGGCTTGGTAAATTCTTATGTGTTAAGGTTCTGCGTGGCAATGATGTTATGTGAGCAGAATGGCTCTCGAGATTTAGATCTTGTATCGCACCTCAGTTGTGCTTGAGTTTTGTAGCTTATAGCGCTGTGTGTTCCCCAGGGAAATGGTACTATACACTTAGAGTGCTTGTGACCGAGATTTGGCAATTCATTGTAATGAGCAATTTAGCTCGATGTCTATCTCCTTATGTGAGTTCTATGTGTGGATCGGGTGGCACGCCGCCATGGGTATGTTATTGGGATCGGATGGCACGCCGCCATGGTTATGTTGTGAGGATCGGGTGGCACGCCGCCATGGTTATGCTGTGTGGATCAGGTTGCACTCCGCAACAGTGTGATGCTGAGTGTAGTTTTCGATATGCCATTTTGTATGTCCTGCTTCCTATTTTTCTAAGGAAAGTCCGTGGTAGTGCGGGAGTTAGGTACTTCCTTCCAGAGTTCGTTTTCCTTTTGCCTTGCGTTCGAATTGGTGGCCTATTGGCGCATGGTAGCATCATATAAGATTTTAACAATTTCTGGGGTGGCTTATTGCCGGAGCAGTTGTATCGGATGAGACGAGACCCCTTGATCTAGGATTCTGTGCAATCCAGCTATGAGGTATGTTATGGAGATAAGACCATTATTGGATTCAGAATGAGGTGAAGGTTTTGTCAGGAGTATAGACCTAATGTTTGGTCGACTCGGCAGTTGATTATGAATGTTGGTACATCTCTTCCGTCATGGCGGTATGGTAAAGGTTAGAGTAAGACCTGTATGTGTCGTGGGCTGCAATGGGAGCATCAGATTAGTAGGATTTTGACTAAGTTGATAAAAAAAAAAGGGTTATTGTGGCCCTACGAGTGGGTAATGCAAAGTGTGAATTCAACAAAGTTATGCAATCGTGTTTGAGTACAGCGTGTGATGATTGATATGGTGATCGTATGTTGGAAACAGGTCTGGCATAGGATTCCGGATGTTAGAATCGGGCTCTAAGGCTTAATTGCTTGAATAAAAGGGAATATCTTCAGAATTTATCGAGCTAGCGTGCTCAGCTAAGTTGTGGTAGCACGGGAAGGTGCATGAGGTGCTAAACAGTGATTTTAGACCACTCCAGTACAGTTCTCAGCACGTTCGAGGACGAACGTATGTTTAAGTGGGAGAGAATGTAACGACCCGACGGTCGTTTTGAGCCCTAGCGCATCTCTCAGTAGTCGGAGGCCATGAGCAGCTTCATTTCAGGTATTGTGACTTGTACGTGTGGTCGGAATTGAATTTCGGGAAGTCCAGAGTTAATTTAGAAGGAGAATTCTTATTTTGGAAGCTTAAAGTTGAAAGAATGAACTAGGATTGGAATTTTGAGTAAACGACCTCGAAATTGGGATCTGAAGGTTCCAGCAGGTTCGTATGATGATTTCGGACTTGGCATATGCCTGGTTCGGGTTTTGGATAACCCGGGAGCATTTTGGCGCCTATTGTGGAAGTTAGCATTTTAGAAGAAGTTTCATAAGTTCGGTTTGAAGTGCATTTCGGTGTTATCGATGTTTGTTTGGAATTCCGAGACTGGAGTAGCTCCGTATGGTGATTCTGGAGTTAGGGGCGCGATCGGAAGTGAATTCGAAGGTCCGTAGGTCATTTTGGAGCCATTTGGCTAAAGATAGAAATTTGAAGGTTTTTGAGGAGTTTGACCGGAGGTTTACTTTTTGATATCGAGGTCGGAATCCAATTCCGAAAGTTGGAGTAGGTTCGTAATGTCGAGTATGACTTGTGTGCAAAATTTGAGGTCAATCGGACATGATTTCATAGGTTTAAACATCGGAAGTAGAAGTTTGGAATTCTAAAGTTCATAAAGATTGAATTGGGGTGTAATTCGTGATTTTCTTGTTGCTTGATGTGATTTGAGGCCTCGAGCAAGTCCGTAATGTGTTTTGGGACTGGTTGGCATGATTGGTTGGGGTCCCGGGGGCCTCGGGTGGATTCCGGGTGGTTAACGAATCGAAAATGGAATTTTTGAGAAGGCTGGGGCTGCTGCTTCTGGTATTTCCGCTTCTGCGGATTTGGGACCGCAAAAGCGGCCCCGCAGAAGCGAAGAAGAAGCCGCAGAAGCGGCTGGAGTGGAGTAGCCCAGGACCGCAGAAGCGGCCCAAAAATCCGCGAAAGCGGAACCGCAAGTGCGGTTGGGCCGTCCGCAGAAGCGAAAAGTGGGCTGGAGCCCAGAACCGCATAAGCGGAATTTTGTCCGCAAAAGCGGAACCGCGGAAGCGGAAATATTTCCGCAGAAGCGGAAATAGCTGGGGCAGAAAGGTTGATTTAAACCGAGATTTGAGTTCTTTTCTCTCATTTCTTCATGGCTTGGGCGATTTTTGGGGAGCTTCAAGAGGGGATTTTTCTCATCAATGTTAAGGTAAGTTATCCCCATCACTTTTGAGTTAAATATATCAATTATGTATGGAATTAAGCATGAAGATTAGTGTAAATTTGGGATTTTGGTTGAAAACCTAGGAAATTAGAAATCTTGGATTTTGGTCACGATTTTGAGTATGGAATTAAGATAAAATTATATATTTGAGTTCCTAAGGTCATGGGTAATCTTTATCTTCGAAAAATTTCGAATTCCGGGCACGTGGGCCCGAGGGCATTTTGGTCATTTCACTAAGCGGAGTTGGGAATTTGTATAATCTGAATTGTTAACAAGTATTTGAGCATATTCTCATTAGTTTGTCGTTAATTGGCTAGTTTTGGTGCATTGTGCGTTGGTTCAAGCCTTCGGAAGAATGTAGAATGCCGGCTATGAGTCTTCGGAGCGAGGTGAGTCTCCTTTCTAATCTTGTGAGGGGGAAATTACCCCCATAGGTGAGTTAAATTGGTTATGTGCTCCTATTTGTGGGGGCTACGTACGCACGAGGTGATAAGAGTCCGTGTGTAGCTACTATTATGCTATTGTCCGGGTAGTCTAGGACCCAAAAGCATGCTATACTTGGGATATTTGAAATCTTATTGACATTTGAATTGTTAAAATCAAGTTGAACTAGTAAATGAACTTCAAAAGGATTAAACTTCGTTTTCTTGAATTGCTAAAAGAGGATTTGGTTTTTATTTGATAAAACAGCTCCGATAAATTCTTATTTGACTACTTGAGCATGTATTTTATGTGCACCTGCGTCGCATGCATGATTCGCGAGCAGGGTATGTGTTTATTTATGGAACGGGCCGAACGCCTCGGCAGATTAAATAGATTCATCTATTAGTTCGGGCCGCTCGACCCTCGGCAGTGCACAGTTTACATTCCTGTTGGAGCGGGCCGTCGCCTCGGTGTGAGTTGCGCATGTTTATCTGTTGCTTAAGAATTTTAAATGTGGGATTGGCCCTTCGTGGCTTGATATAAACTGATAAGGTAATAAAGAATAAACCGTGGGAACCCTTGATTTATTATTGAAGGTGTTTACCTGTTTCCTGGCCTCACAATTAGAAACTTCTATATATAAATCCATGATTATCCTCGCACTTATAGAATATTGTTAATTGACCTTTAGTGAGTGTCGAAGTTGGCCATCTCGTCTCTACCCCTTCGGGATTAGGCGGGATACTCACTGAGTACACGTTGATTATGTACTCATACTACACTTCTGTGCATTTTTGTTGCACAGGTATATGATACTTTAGCGGCCTACTGGGCATAGCAGCACGGACGATTCGGGGACTAGGTGAGTTGCAGTATGCAGGGCGGCCCGCAGCTTTTAAAGTCCCTTCCTAGTAAATTGTATTTCCTTTCTGTCCATTGTATTCCGGACGGATGTTGTATTGTATTTTATATCCTTATCAGTAGATGCTCATGCACTTGTGACACCGGGTTCTGGGGATGATTTTCGAAAGAGGTGTACTAATTGTTATTATTTAAATTTGAATTCAAGTATTGATCTTTTCTTTATGAAAAAATGGGAGGAAAAACCTGAGATTTTCAGAAGTATTAAAAGAGGATTTAATTGATAATTTGATTAGGCTGGCCTGACAGAGGTGTCCGGCGCCACCACGACCCTTAGTGGATTTAGGATCGTGACAACATGGTATCAGAGCACTAGGTTCCCGTCGGTCTCACGAGTCATGAGCAAGTCTAGTAGAGTCTCGCGGATCGGTACGGAGACGTGTGTACTTATCCTCGGGAGGCTGCAGAACTGTTAGGAGTACTTCCCTTCTTGATTCCTTATCGTGCGATTCGATTTCATGAGAGGCTTATGCCTTTGTTTCTTTCCACTCAATCTTATGCGACGCGAAGCGCTTGATGTAAATCGAAAATTGAAG
>NW_017693070.1:0-4984 GCF_001879085.1 Nicotiana attenuata | reverse complement strand
ATATAAGTTCACAACTCCAGCTCACAAAATCAGCACCTTGGTGCTCAAGCCATAAGCAAAGGTCCGGCCTCATGTCCTACAGACTGGCCTAGCATCAACTCACGGAGATTACATCTTGCCCCTCCCTCGATCGGGGAAGCACAAGCCATCAAGGCGCATATACTACTAAGCGCTCAGGTGCGCATACTGACCTGTGGAAGGAATTTCAAGAGGTATATCTCAAGCTGAATCAAGTACGCACGAGAAGAATTCCAAGAAAGTGAAGTTTTCCTAAAGGTTCTGTAGCCTCTCTTGGAGAAATACACGCGTCCCCGTGTCATTCCACGAGACTCTACTAAACCGGCTCATGACTCATGGGGCCTAGTAACCTAGGCTCTGATACCAACTTGTCATGACCCCAAACCCGGTCGTGATGGCGCCCAACACTAATGCTAGGCAAGCCCGACCATTTACTCCCTCAACCCGAGCACAAAGCTCAAAACCAATTAATCAGATACTTAAATCAAATATTAATACTCATAGTTGAAATACTCAATTAATACAATACGAAATACTGACATAAACTGTAACTCCCAAAGACCTGGGGTCATGAGTCTAGAGCCTCTAACCAATACAGAGTCAAGAATCCTCAAAATAAGTATGTTCTAAAGTACCGAATTAATAAAGGGATAAGGGAGGAGTCGGGTTCTGCGGACGTCATAGCAGCTACCTCGACCACTCCTGGAACTCTGGAAACCAGCGGCTAGCTCAACTAAGCTCCCGAAGTACCTGAATCTGCACACAAGGTGCAGGGAGTAGGGGGTGAGTAATATCAACTCAGTGAGTAATAAGCATCTAAAATGTCTGAAGATAAGAAATCCACGAAATGCCACAAAGCAAAGCTATACTAACAGTCCTACACCTTACTACGATCTAACAGCAAAACAACTTCAAATATATCAGTCAAGTATAATTTAAGGATGCAATGCAATGCACATGACCACGCTACGGCGTACAGCCCGATCCATTTGACGTCGACGGCGCTCACTGGGGGTGTGTACAGACTCCGGAGGGGCTCCTTTAGCCCAAGCGCAATATAATCATACCATTCGCTGCGGCGTGCAGCCCGATCCATACTCAGTCCACAACATGCATATGAGTCACGTAACAGATTCAATTAATTTCTCAATTTCCAATTTATTAAGAAGAATATACTTTAGATATTTAACTTCAGGAAAAGTGACTTAGCATTTCATAACAGTGATTAAACACAGGACTGAGATCAATGATTATACAAAGCATGCTATCACAATGACATTCATCCTCTAAGGATGCTACAGATCGGCACAAGGCCCCAAACACGACAATAAGCCCAGATATATTCAATACAGGGTGTGTATCAGTCACCAATATAGAAACATTCTTGTCCGGGATGGACTAAGTCTCAATTCCCAGTCATAACCAATCCCGCACCTGCCATGGGGTGCGAGTCACGCCCTACAATAGCGTCACAGTGTGATAAGCCGGGGTTTCAAACCCTCAGGCCATCATATACACCAACTACTCACCTCTATCCGGCCGTAGAATGGTCCGCAATGCCTTTTCCTTTCGTATCGACCTCCTCGCACGTCGAATCTAGTCAAAACCACAAGGAATACATAAATATGGGTTAAAGAAACATAACCCAATCAAAAATACCCGAAAATCACACCAACGGATTCCTCGTCTCGCCACGAGTCCGTGCATATAAAGTTTACCAAAATCGGAGCTCGTTTGACCCTCCAAATTCCATTTTTACATCACAGCTTTCCAAGCCCTAGCTTGACCCGTTTTTGATGAATTTTCTACAATTTACATGTAATTTCTACCATAAATTCGAATATTTAGGCCAAGGAACTTACCTCCAAGTGATTCTCAGTCAAAATCCTCGAATTTCCTTGTTCAAAGCTCTTAAGAACGTCAACAATGGAGGAAAAATATGAAAGGGTCGCGGATGAAATATTATTTTAAAACCCTTCTGTCGCCCAGTCCAGTTTTTGCTTCTGCGGTCCCGCTTTCGCTTATGCGGGACCGCTTCTGTGGCCACATTTCCGCTTTTGCGATCTTCACTTAGAAAACCCGAACTTCGCTTATGCGACGCGAAGTCCGCTTCTGCGGTTCCCTCAAAACCGCTCCTGCGTACGGTGTCCGCTTATGCGGACCCGCTGGTGCGAGCCACCTTCCGCTTCTGCGGAATTTCCCTAGCTGGCCAACGACCGCTTCTGCGACCACGTACCCGCTTCTGCGGTACCGCTTCTGCGGTCCATTTCCGCAGAAGCGGAAACACCAGATGACAGCAAAATCTGACCCGCAATACCCCTCAAAACTCTCGTTTAACCACCCGAATTCACCCTGAGGCCCCCGGGACCTCAACCAAAAACACCCGTACATCCTAACACCTCATTCAAATTGTTCTCATCCTCAAAACATATCAAACAATGCTAAAACCATCAAATCACATCGAATTCAAGCCTAAGTTTCTTAAAAACTTCCGAATTACGCATTCGATCAAAAACCCGACCTAAACACCTCCGAATGATCTGAAACTTTGCACGCATATCCAAAATCACCTAACGGAGCTACTGCAACTCTCGGAATTCCATTCCGACCCTCGGACCAAAATCTCACCTACCATCCGGAATTCGCCAAAATCCAACCTTAGCCAATTCAAGCCTAATTCTACACCTGACCTCCAAATTGAATTCCGACTTCACTCCTAAGTCACAAATCATTCCCCCAAGCTACCCGAACCACCGGAACTCACATCCGAGCCCTCTAACTACATAGTCAACTTCCGGTTGACTTTTTCCAACGCAAGCTTCCTTCAAAAAGGCTAAGTGCCATATTTCCAACTAGAACCAATCCATTCTACCCGATCAACTCAAATACTGATATTAAATCATGGAGGGACATAATATGGGGGAAACGGGGCGGTAACTCACGTGACGACAGACCGGGTCGTCACAACAAGACAAGCGAATTTACCTTTTGTGCTCCAACTGGACAAAATGCCATATGCAGGAAAGTCATTAATTGTCCACAATAAAGAAGCACGCAATTGAAAATTTTGTTGCTTAAAAGCATCATAAGTCTCAATTCCATCCTCCCATAATTTTTTCAAATCATCAACCAAAGGTTGGAGATACACATCTATATTCATACCAGGGCTTTTAGGGCCAGGAATAAGCAAGGATAACAAAATATTAGATTGTTTCATGCATAGCCACGGGGGTAGATTATACGGAATCAAGAATACTGGCCACATACTGTAGGCATTACTCATGGAACCAAAAGGATTAAAACCATCTGAAGCAAGTCCAAGTCTTACATTACGTGGATCTGATGCAAAATCCAAATGTTTCTCATCAAAAGTTTTCCATGTCAGTGAGTCAGCTGGATGCCTTAGTACTCCATCATCAACTCGTTTATTTTTATGCCACCTCATATCTTCTGCGGTTTGTTTAGTCATAAACAACCGTTGTAATCTTGGTATCAAAGGAAAGTATCTAAGAATTTTTCTAGGAATTCCTTTCTTTCTCTTATTCAAATTACTTGAAGCAACTTCAGTGTCATCTTCTCCTTTTCGTACTATCCATCTTTTCTCACCACATTCAGGGCATTGCTTCAGATCCTCATATTCCTTTCTATACAAGATGCAATTATCAACACAAGCATCTGTTTTCATATAATCTAGACCCAAATCTTTAATAATCTTTTGAACTTCATAAATAGAATTAGGGAGCACATGTCCTTTGGGAAAAGCATCACTTAATAGTTTTAACAAAGAGTCTAATGAAGTATTACTCCAACCATGCAAGCACTTCATTTGAAAAAGACGCATTACAAAAGAGAGCTTCGAGAACTTTTCACAATCTGGATATAACTTCTGCTCTGCATCCTTTAACAACCGATAAAAACTCTTAGCTTCTGCATTAGGTTCTTCATATCTAGACTCAGCCGACTCATCAGACGGATAATGAGTTATATTATCTATAGGAACACCGTGATACATGTCATGCAACATCTCGAAAGTGGCATCATCATCATTTCCTAAATCTGAATTTGCACTAGAATTTATTTCATCATCTGAAGATGAATCTGACTCACCATGATGAATCCACCTATTATATGTTGGATCTATACCCCACCTAAGTAAATCTATTTTCACTTCTTCTCGTATTTTCCTACGCACATGGTTACAGTTAGTGCACGGACATTGAATTCTTAAACCAACATTAGGATTTGAAAATGCAAAGTTTAAAAATTGTTCCACGCCATTCAAGTATTCTGGTAATGCCCTATTCCTAAGAAGTATCCAACTTTTATCCATCATATAATAACCTACAAAATATAAAATATTAACTGTCCCTCAATTTTTTGTTGTCAATTTAGCAAAAAAATAAATAAGGAAAAGGTCAGAGAAAGATTCTATACTAAAATACAGTAAAAATAACAGCATATAAATTGAACGAATAGTGATACAAGCGAAGGAACACACTATAGATAAATAGTAATCAGCAAGACTCACCAGACTTTGTAGACGAGAAATAATGAAGCAAAGAATAGACCAGAACCAATTGCTCAGAGCTGTATAATAATAAAGGAGAAAACCTTGCTAGAATGGTAACTGAAATAGGCTAAGGATTAAGGAAAAGATAATTAAAAGGAAGAAACTAGTTTGCTGCTTTTCTTTGGGCGGAAAGTTGAAAAATACTAAGCTAAATCTTAGGCCACTAACCAAACCTGTTGAGAAAATTAAGGCGTGAACAGAACTTGTTGAGACAATTAAGGGTTCTACCAAATATAAATTATTGCTAATTTATTATATTTTAAAACAACTATGTTTCCAAATAAAATATGGCAGCAACAAAAAACTTACCCAAAGCAACTAAAATAGTGGGCTAAAAATCCGGAAAAAGTGATTAACAAGAGAAAATTTTGGCGCGTTTGATTTTGGCGGAAAACT
>NW_017693069.1:0-4985 GCF_001879085.1 Nicotiana attenuata | reverse complement strand
TCTTAGTTGTGGATTTTACTGGCCAACTTCGTATAAAGATGCAAGTGATCTTGTGAAGAGGTGTGACAAATGTCAAAGAGCGGGTGATATTTCGAAGAAAGATGAGATGCCTCTCAACATTATTCTAGAAGTGGATATTTTTGATGTGTGGGGTATTGATTTCATGGGCTTATTTGTAAGCTCATGTGGGAACACCTACATTCTAGTGGCGGTTGACCATGTTTCAAAATGGGTCGAGGCCGTGGCCTTGCCCAACAATGAAGCTCGGAGTGTGGTTGCGTTTCTCAAAAAGAGCATTTTTACAAGGTTTGGTACTCCTCATGCAATCATAAGTGATGGGGGGTCGCACTTTTGCAATAGAGCTTTTGACACCTTGCTTGCAAAGTATGGTGTCAATCACAAAGTTTCTACTCCTTATCATCCACAGGCGAGTGGCCAAGTTGAAGTCTCAAACAGGGAAATCAAGAGTATACTGTCTAAAACGGTCAATGCAAATCGGACCGATTGGTCTAAGAAGTTGGATGATGCTCTATGGGCGTATAGGACTGCTTACAAGACTCCAATTGGTATGTCTCCGTACCGGTTGGTGTTTGGGAAAGCTTGCCATTTACCGGTTGAGTTAGAGCACAAGGCCATGTGGGCCTTGAGGAAGCTGAATCTTGAATGAGAGGTGGCAGCAAATCTTCGTGTGGAGCAACTTAATGAACTTGATGAATTCCGATTCCATGCCTACTCCAGTTCATCCTTGTACAAGGACAAGATGAAGTACCTTCATGATAAATATGCTCGTGGCAAGGAGTTCAAAATGGATGATTTGGTTCTCTTGTTCAACTCTCGGTTACGTCTGTTTCCGGGAAAGCTTAAGTCAAAATAGAGTGGACCTTTTGAAGTGGTGTTTGTGACTCCGTTTGGTGCACTTGATTTGAAGAACAAAAATGGGGAGGTTTTTAGAGTTAATGTGTAACACTCCTCAAATTTATAAAAGTTTCGAGACACGCTAATTATAGAATTAAAATTTTTTTTCTTGCCTATAGTGAAAATTTATATATACAAAACACGCACATTAAATAATTGGATATACAATTAGGAAAATATTAATAATTTTAATGTTATTATTTATTAAAAGTGGGTATCATTAATTATTAGTTAAGTTTAAAAAAAAAAGTAAAACACTTAAAATTGGGCTTAAAGCCCATAGCATATGTTGGACGTAAGATAAGGAAAAAGGCTTAAAGCCTGGCACGAAAAGGGGCAAAGGAAGTGGGTTTCAAAGAAATACAAAGCATCAATTCAATAAGTAGTCCACGAATAAACATGAGTAAAATCTTGAATCAAAAAAATGACAATATTGGCTAATAGTCAATGCGGGTCTTGGTAAGCAAGAAGTTCACCACAGTTTGCAATCATTTAGCTGACCTGAAAGATAACAGGTAAATACATCTCAACTAGACATCCAAACTGGAAAGAGACTAGTTTTTATCCAAGTAAATTCATGAAACCCAAGCCGCACAGAGACGAAGCAATCAGTCCCAGCGACTATTCACGCAGACAATCCGATTTCTAGGGTTCTTTACAAGTCACTAATTCTTGCACCCAGGTATATAAAATCCCCTATTGTCAATTATTCTACAGTAGTAATAGGTAAGAATTGAATAGTTAATTCCCTTCTTCCTCTGCATCAATAGTAAATCTCATGTTTAGGTGTGAAACTTTAAAATTAATTAAAGTGCACTGGTTGTTGTAGAGCCAATTGTTTGACGGGTATAAATTGGACTGGGGTCTACGTATTGGCTCAAGGAGTTTTAAGGTGAGTTGATATAACCCTTTACTAAAGTGGTTTAACTCACAAAAGCACGCATACAAGGTGTTTGATATATTGCTTAAAAGATTTTATATTTTTTTAATTGGAGTAGTGAGTACCTATTAGCTTAGAATTTTTCTAGCTAAAGTTTAGATGATTATTTGCTTAAAATTTCAGATTTTTTATGTTGTTCATATATGCCATTTTCATGTTGAAAATTCATGAAGGATCAAGAACCTTTGTAAATACTTTTGAATGTTTATTTCATTCTTATGTCATGCCTTACATTTAAGGATACCAGTATGAGTATGTATAAAAGATTTAGACTTGAAAAGTCACAAGAAGAAGTTTTAGAAAGAAAAGATTTTTGGGAGTATCCTTTATTCTGAGAAGGGGTCATCGTCCAGGCCGAGGGTCCTGACCAAGGCGTTGACTTCCTGAAACTACTTGTGCCAAAGTAGGGAGCACACGAGCCGAGGGTCTCGTTGCTAAGAAATTACTTAGCCATGCTAAGGTATGATACATGAGCTCTGAGAACCATGAAGCGAGTGGCACCTCGTGGATTGGGCCTATTCGATCAGGTTGGGATCGAACCCGTGCCGATCACACGGTGACTGAGACAGAATTAAGTCAGAATAGTTGGAACTCCCAAGGTATAAAGTGAAGTATTTTTTTTTATAAGAAAGAAAAAAAAGAAAAGAATTTCTTTTAGAATATTCATAAACTGCTATTATGCGATTATTTAGAATTATTCTTATAAGCTTTATGGTTTACATGCATTTATAACCTTTGCTCACAATATATATGTTATTAAAGTTTCGCCCCCTGTTGTTGAGACTCACTGAGTATAATGGATGGTACTGACGTTCTCTTTTGGGAAACTACGTTGGTCTGCGGTACAACGTAGGAACCGGATTTGCAGGCGAGCAGGCTACGAGTTAGGACTTCCTTCCCTTCCAGTGTTATTGGTGAGCTCCGCTTTTGTTCGTGGAGTATTCCTTAGAGTCGTTTTTATTTATTTATTTCCTTGTTACTTAGAGAACTGGCCAGGAAATCTCATGTCCTGAGCAGTGCGTCAGTTTATCAGTAGAGGCTTCATAGACATAGTCGTTGGGTTAAGATTCAGATGTTTTTGATAATAACTTAGCAGTATTTCATTGGTTACTATGAATAAAGTTTCAGAGTTGATTTATTTGAATATTTAAATTAATCAAAAGTATTTGGTTAGAGTATTGCCTTGTTGCATATAAAGCTTGGAGTTACGATAGATTTGATAAGTGGAGATGGTTCGCTCGGTCATGTTTAGTGATCGAGTGCCGGTCCCGGCTTGTTCAGAAAAATGGGTCGTGACAAACTTGGTATCAGAGCCACAGGTTTATGGGGTCCTAGGGGGTCTATGAAGCCTTGTTAGTAGAGTCTTGTTTATGGGTATGAAGCGCGCCATACTTATAAACAGGAGGCTACAAGCATTTAGGAAAAGTCTCATTTTTTTCATACTTTAGATCGTGCGGTAGAGCCTACCCCTAAGAAACTATCTAATGTATTCGTTTCTTTAAAACTCGCAGAAATGGCTCGTACTCGCAACTCTGACACCGACACTCAGGATGCTGCTCAAGAAACTATTGCTACTATTGTGGCTCAAGGCAGAACTAAAAAGGCTTCAACTCAGAAAAGGAAGGGTAAATCTACAAATGGGGTTCAAGTACCCCGGGTTGAACATGAAGAAGGGGTGGAGCATGATGATCCAGTACCTCAGGATCCAGTACCACTCCCAACAGCAGCTCCGGCTCAGGCAACTATATCTCCCGAGGTGGGTCAGATGTTTAATGCTGTCAACGGTGCTATGGAGATGTTTAAAGCCTTTATGGCCAACCAGAACGAGAGAAGAGATGAGATTCCACCTCAATCAAATAGACAGAACAATTCTGAGTCCTCAAGAGTGAATGAATTTTTGAAGTTGAGTCCTCCAGTGTTCCATGGTTCTATAGTTGATGAAGATCCGATGTTGTGGCTGGAGGGTGTCAAGAAAGCCCTCCGAGTGATGAAAGCATTTGATGATGAAGCTGTGGAGCTGGCTGCTTACCAGCTTAGAGATGTGGCTGGCGCTTGGTTTGAGATGTGGGAAAAGGAAAGAGATGAAGATGATGGTCCGCCTACTTGGGAAGAATTTGAAGAGGCCTTCATGGATAACTTTATCCCAGAAGAGGATAGGGAAGCTAAGGCTACAGAGTTCGAACAGCTCAAGCAAGGGAATAAAAGTGTGCAAGAGTACTACATGGAATTCATTAGGTTGGCTAAGCATGCTCCTCACATGGTTAATACAGAAAGAGCAAAGATTCGCAGGTTTGTTGGCGGTTTAGCTTACCAGATTAAGGATACGACATCAGCTGCAGCAGTAGGGATGACAGTCTTCTCCTCTGTTATGGGGTTTGCCAAGCACTTAGAAAAAGACACACAACAAAGGAGAGAAGAAAAAGAGCATAACAAGAAAGCCCGGACAGCGGGCAGGTTTAATGGTACATCCAGCGGAGGTGGAAGGGATTCCTCTAATAAGGAGTCACTAGCACCAGCTCAATCCAGTCATCAGTCTGGTGGTGGGTCTTCCTTCAGACGTACTCAGAGTTATGGAAACCAGTCTCGCCAGAATTAGAATTTTAGGACATCATCCTCACATAGCAAGAGTCATGCTGAGAAACATTCTCACCAACAAGGTATTTGTGGAACATGTAAGCGGCAACATTCAGGTCAGTGCAAGCTCGGGTTTCATGGTTGCTACCATTGTGGAGACACTGGTCATATAAAGGCCAACTGCCCAAAGTTGCGACATAATTTCAGTGGTGGATCAACTCGTCCTTCTAGTGCCTCAGCTACTGCAGTTGCACAACCTCAGGCTCGTGGTTCTCATAATCAGACCGGGCATGGAGCAGGCAGAGGTGCAGACCGAGTTACTCAGGGAGGGGGACAACCCCGTTTGTTTGCTACACTTGATCGTCAGAGTTCAGAGGCATCTGCAGAGGTTATTACAGGTATACTTTTAGTCTGCTCACATAATGCTTATGCCATAATGGATCCAGGTTCAACGTTTTCATATGTGACTCCATACTTTGCAATTAACCTCGGACTAGAACCTGAACAACCTAGTGAGCCATTCCTAGTATCTACTCCAGTTGGCGAGTCAGTGGAA
>NW_017693068.1:0-4985 GCF_001879085.1 Nicotiana attenuata | reverse complement strand
AGCATTGTAAGGTGCCCGAAAATTTTGCTGCTGAGGTCGGGGGGCCCTCGGAGCTGGTGCCCGTACCTGCTGATTGGGAGGCCGAGCATATGATTGAGCATTGAACACTGTATATTGTGGTGGGCCCACAGAGTATTGAGGAATCGGCGGGGGATAATAATGTTGAGGGTAGCTGGATTGCCCCTGCTGAAATTGCACATAAGGGTGCGATGCCCCTCTTTGAAACTCCCTAGATCCCGAAGCCATCATGGACCCTTCATCTCTCTTCTTTCTGTTTGCCAAACCTCCCGACCCATTTTGGATAGCTTGGGTGGTGGCTTTGAGAGCAGCTTGACTTACAATTCTGCCAGTCTTGAGGCCATTTTCGACCATCTCCCCTATTTTGATTGCTTCTGCAAAAGGTCTACCCATCGCGGACATCATGTTCTGAAAGTAATCAGGCTCTTGAGCCTCCAGAAAAACAGTGATCAACTCGTGGTTATCCATGGGTGGCTTAACTCTAGCCGCTTGCTCCCTCCACTTGATGGCATACTCCCTAAAACTTTCGGTCGGCTTTTTCTTCATATTGGACAAAGAATTACGATCCGGCGCAATGTCAATGTTGTACTGAAATTGTTTGATGAAGGCCTGGGCCATGTCATCCCAAACATGCCAGTGAGAGATATCTTGGTCAATGAACCATTCGGAAGCTACCCCCACCAGGCTTTCCCCAAAGTAAGCCATCAGTAGCTCTTCCTTTCCTCCTGCACCCCTCAGCTGGTTGCAGTACCTTTTCAAGTGGGCGATGGGGTCGCCGTGTCCATCATATTTCTCAAATTTCGGGGTCTTGAACCCTCGTGGCAAATGGATGTGGGGGAACATGCATAGATCACTGAATGAAACGCTTTTGTGACCACCTAGTCCCTGTATATTCTTTATATTTTGTTCAAGACTTTTCATTTTCCTAATCATCTCATCTGGCTCAACCCTCGTGGCTGGCTTCTCATTTTCCACTGGTGACTCGTACTGAGGAGTCTGATTGTATGGAGCCGAGACCCCGAAAGCTATATTTGGAGAATAGTATTGGCCATCATAAGCATGAGATGGTGGATCATTGTTTGGCCTCGTCACAGGTGGTGGCGGCGGGATTGTATATACCGGTGCGCCAGACACGACGAGAGGGGTGTTCCTAACCTGTGCGACTGGAGGTCGCATATTAGAGGTACCGGGGGCAGCATGGAGGCTGTAGTTTGGCACATACCCTGGTGGTAGAATTGGATCGCTTGTTGCATGGAGCGGTGTTTGAGTAGCCTGGGGTACGGTGGAAGTTCCCTCTGAAGGACCCTGGGGTGGAGGTCGACCGGAAACCCAAGCTTGATATACATCTGACAATTGTTGTTTCAATTTTCTTATTTCCTCCGACTCTTGCTCAACTGACTGACCCTGCGGATTGTCACTGACCAACTCGATTTCATCACCATTATCCATTACCACTGCTCCCTTAGATCTTGTGAAGTAATGATGTGTTGCCAGTTTTCACCACAAACCAACCACCTTAAGCTTACTGGTTAAGAGGCAACAAATGTGTTAGAGTTAAGCATTTTGCAGATAAGAATCACACGTAGATATGCTATGCTCCTAAAATATCATCATCTCTAATATGCTTTTGGAAGGCTTCATGTTTCGTTCCGGCTTATCAGTTGTTATTTATTGACAATGTTATTTCCTCCTTTCACTCGCCTTATTTTGATCCCTTACTTTAGTGTCATTTGAAAAATATTTGATCGCACCTTTTGTCGGTTGCCTACATATCATGTCGCCGCATGAATCAGATCATTACGTAGTTCAGGTACATTAACCCCCCCTTTTTTTTTACAAAACAAACATCTTTTTTGGTTCATTTCCGAATTTTTCTTAAACAAAAATCTTTTTCGTTGATTTTCAATATATAATAATAATAAACGTGTGTTTTTTTTGTTTTTTTTATTTTTTTATACAAGACTCGAAAAGCAAGAATTACATAAAGATAAACAAGACCAGACCTGACTCAAACAGACTTCTTAGGATAAAAGGCGAAATAACAAGACTCAAAACACCAAAAGACTCTTATTGACTCAAAAACAACAAAAGGATAATGAAAAAAGACTGATAACTAAAAGAAGACTTTGATCTTTGCAATAGAATCCACCAGCATCACTGTAATCAAGGCGCTTGTTCCTGCGGCTGACCCCCAATATTGCGGTATATCCTCTCCAAGTCTGCAGATATATGACGAGCAACGTTGAAAGATACTTCTGCAAACCGCTCGGGCGTCATTCCCTGACAACTCATGCAAGCTCTTGAGGTATACGTGGCTACCTCGAGGATCTTTCCCTTAATGTATTCCTGAGCCACATGCAGCTCTTGATTTTGCTGACCACGGGTCTCAGCTAGATCCAGCGCATCACGCTCGCGGTCCAAGGCCATATCTTTCTGGCGCCGATTTTCTAGTAACTCCCCCTCCAACCGGTTGATCATACTCTGGTAGTGATGTCTTTCTATTTCAAACTCCGCGTTCTGGCTCTCCTTGCTTGACTCAACTCCCCCTATCTGATCCCTGAGACCTTGGATTAACTGAGCAAAACCTCTACGCTCGTGATTACGGACTACCCTGAACTGGGCTTCTCTCTCTTCTTGCTGCTGAGCGGTTGCGACTATGTTCTTCTTTTGAATTTGGGCTTGGAGTGCTTGCTTCTCTCGTGCCCACTGAGCCTTTTCCCGCTCAAAATCAGCCTGTTGTATGTCCATGGCTGTCTCCAGAATTCCCTTATCTTCTTCTAAAGTGTCAATACGAGACTGGAACTCTTGTGCCACTTCCCTTTTGGTATCTCTAACTCTGGCCCCTATCTCTTCCTCCCAATCAACTGCATGCCGTATGGATCTTTCTGGCCTTTGCTCGGGGATAGCCTGGTTGTGAAACCACTCAAGGTATGCGAGGCTTACCTCCCCACGTTCACGATCAGCTACCATCTCGTCTATATCAGAAAATCGACCACCAAACCAAACCTTTTGTGCATAAGACTCCCTTGGAGGTTCCTCTCCCTTGAATTCCCACACGAACGGACACATGTCTTCAATCGGGGGCCTCTTTTGCTCTCTCCCTAGCTGGCGCATGACGCGAAGGGGCGCGTAGGGTTGGAAACCTCTGAAACCCATGAGTATGAAGAATGGGCGATATGTCGACATATGCATGACCCTAGCAGAAGGAAACCAATAATAGTTCCAAGTGATTCTATCCGCATTCAATGAACCAAGTAATTTCCGCCAGGCCCTCACCCCATCTGGAAGATTACAACTTGCGGCCCTGCCTGGGTGACATCCAATGTAATTCAGCCAGTTTTCATTGAAATTTATTACCATTGGATGATGATAAAGGTGCTCTATGAACCACATCTGCAGCAGAATGTTGCATCCCTCGAAGTAATCTTCACCCTCTTGGCATCGGGTCAAAGCTCGAAAAATATCTCCCAAAATCATGGGAAGAATGGTATGATCCTTGCTACTTTGCAAATACGAGACTACCGCAACCAATCGAATTCTGATGCGCCCACCACGCTCTGGAAAGACCATGATCCCTAGAAATGATATCATGAACGCGAAGATTCTCAACTCCCTCCAAGCGTCGTAACTCAACTGGTTGACGAATTCTATGCCCGAGAAATTTTCAAACCCTTTCTCGTCCCCAAACCTGTCATAGAGATATTCCAACTGAACCCAACCTTCGTTGAAGCAAACCATTGGAATTCGACGGAGGCATAATTTCTTTAAAAAGTTGGAGCAGCAGGCTTTTTCCCACGAAGGTCTCTCCCCAATCCGGTGAACCCACCTAATTCTTCTAATGTGGGCGTCATTTCACAATCTTTGAACCTAAAGACATTGTTCGCGGGGTCCCAAAAACCCACTAGAGACTCGATTAAATCTTTGTTAGGCTTAGTTCCCATGATGTTTGTTAGGAACTTGAGGTGCTTAAATACTCGATTCCGTTCCTATGTAGCAAAACTAGCCCACCAATTACAGAGACTGCTCGGGGTCTTATCTCTGATTAAGAACATTGGAGGTGTCTCGTCCCTTACCCTTTTCTGACTGCTTCTTAGTGGAGAACTCATGGTGATCCTGGATAAGATAAAAAGGGTTAGGACTTACCTAAACTACACGCAAATTATGACAATTTATTATTATTATTATTTTTTTTTTTGCCAATTTAGGACTCGATCTATAAATTTTTTTTATAGTTTTTTTTTAATTATAAAATATTTTTTGAAGTTACCAGACACAAAAGTTGAGATGATAATAACGAAAAATGGCTATCATTACAAAGACGGCCCTTTGATACTTCCATAGAAGGCATAAAGGATGTCTCAGCAAAAAGAGCCAAACACAGGAACAAAATGATAAAAGTAGAAAAAACAATAAATAAAAACTATTTTTACAAAAATAACCCTCTGTTACTCCTAGAGGGGTTCCAAAGCTATTTCAGAAAAAGAAACAAGACAAAACTAGATAAAAATTGGTTACTTTTGCAAAAAACAGTCTTTCGGTACTTCCAGAAAGGTTTAAAGCTGCTTCGATAAAAATGGCCAGACATAAGGGCAAAATGGTAAAAGGTGAATAAATATGGATAAAGTAACTATTTTTTTTTTTTACAAAAATGGCCCTTCAGCATTTGACCAAAATAGGCTCTCCCCTTTTTTTTTTCGAAAATATTATGCACACGCGGAATTCTATGCTCCCCCCCTTTTTTTTTTTTGAAAAATGTGGGCTGAACCCGATGGAGGTTGCCTACGTATCTCACATCCGGTGAGAATCGAACCCGCGTAGTTCGGTGAAACTAAGTACCCTTTTATTTTTATTTATTTTTTTTGAAAAATTAATCTTTACAACTCACACCAGACTATTACAATATATATATATATATATATATATATATATTCTTTCTTTTTTTAAGTAAAAGTTTATTTGCACTAACT
>NW_017693067.1:0-4986 GCF_001879085.1 Nicotiana attenuata | reverse complement strand
AAATTCTTCCAGAGACTCCGCAGGTACAACCTCAAACTTAATCCAGCAAAGTGTGAGTTTGGAGTCCCATCTGGGAAGTTGTTGGGATTCGTGGTAAGTCGGCACGGTATTGAGTTAGACCCGTCCAAGATCAAAACCGTTCAGGAGCTACCACCGCCAAGGAACAAGAAAGAGGTGATGAGTTTGCTTGGCAGGTTGAATTACATCAGCAGGTTCATTGCCCAGCTCACAACGACTTGCGAGCCCATCTTTAAGCTGCTAAAGAAAGATGTTGCGGTCAGATGGACGGGTGAATGTCAAGTAGCATCTGACAAGATTAAGGAGTATTTGGCTAGTCCACCCGTGTTGGTCCCGCCGGAGCCAGGAAGACCCTTGATCCTTTATCTGACCGTTTTGGATAATTCTTTTGGTTGTGTACTGGGGCAGCATGACATCACAGGAAGGAAAGAGCAAGCGATTTACTACCTCAGCATGAAGTTCACATCATATGAGGTAAAGTACACTCAACTTGAGAGGACGTGTTGTGCCTTAACCTGGGTAGCGCAGAAGTTGAAACATTACTTGTCAGCATATACCACCTATCTCATCTCTCGGTTGGACCCGTTGAAGTATATTTTCAGAAGCCGATGCCCACAGGGAGGCTGATGAAATGGCAAATCTTGCTTATGGAGCTTGATATTGTCTACGTGACCCGGACTGCGGTGAAAGCACAAGCGCTGGCTGATCATTTGGCCGAGAATCCAGTTGATGATGAATATGAACCTTTGAAAACATACTTCCCCGACGAGGAGATAATACATGTTGAAGAATTAGAACAAGTCGAGAAGCCAGGATGGAAACTGTTTGTTGATGGGGCTGCCAGCGCCAAAGGCGTCGGGATAGGAGCAGTACTGATTTTCGAGACAGGGTAACACTACCCTGTTACTGCTCAACTTCGTTTCTATTGCACCAATAACATGGCTGAATACGAGGCGTGTATCTTGGGTTTGAGATTGGCTATAGACATGGGTGTCCAGGAAATCTTGGTCATGGGTGACTCAGATCTTCTGGTACACCAGATTCAGGGTGAATAGGAGACACGAGATTTGAAGCTCATACCGTACAGGCAATGTTTGCATGAACTTTGCCAACGGTTTCAATCAATAGATTTCAGGCATATTCCAAAGATTCACAATGAGGTTGCTGATGCTTTGGCTACTTTGGCGTCAATGCTGCATCATCCAGACAAGGCTTATGTGGACCCGTTACAGATTCAGGTCCGAGATCAGCATGCCTATTGTAATGTGGTGGAAGAAGAGCTTGATGGTGAGCCGTGGTTCCATGATATCAAAGAATACCTCCGGATGGTAGTGTCCAGCAAAAGCTACAGGGATCAAAAGAGAGCAATCGACGGTTGGCAAGCGGACTTTTCTTCAGTGGAGGGGTGTTGTACAAGAGAACCCCAGATCTTGGATTATTGAGATGCATGGATGCTAAACAGGTTGCAGTTATCATGGCTGAGGTACATGCAGGAGTTTGCGGACCTCATATGAGTGGATATGTATTGGCAAAGAAGATTCTCCGAGCGGGTTATTATTGTCTTACTATGGAACGGGATTGCATCAGTTTCGTGTGCAAGTGTCATCAATGTCAGGTACATGGAGATTTGATTCATTCTCCACCATCTGAATTGCATGCAATGTCGGCACCATGGCCGTTCGTTGCTTGGGGAATGGATGTCATTGGGCCGATCGAGCCAGCGGCGTCAAATGGGCACAGGTTCATTCTGGTAGCTATTGATTATTTCACTAAGTGGGTTGAAGCGAAAACCTTCAAATCTGTGACCAAGAAGGCAGTGGTCGATTTTGTGCATTCGAATATCATCTGTCGGTTTGGGATCCCGAAGGTAATCATCACGGACAATGGGGCCAATCTCAACAGTCATTTGATGGCAGAGACATGTCAGCAGTTTAAGATCACGCACCGCAATTCCACCCCATATCGTCCTAAGGCAAATGGAGCAGTCGAAGCAGCTAACAAGAACATCAAGAAAATACTTCGGAAAATGGTAGAGGGGTCCAGGCAATGGCATGAGAAGTTACCTTTTGCCCTTTTAGGCTATCGCACCACTGTCCACACTTCAGTAGGGGCGACTCCTTATTCACTGGTGTATGGCACTGAAGCAGTAATACCCGCAGAGGTTGAAATCCCGTCCCTTCGGATTATTGCCGAGGCGGAAATTGATGATGTTGAATGGGTTAAAGCCCGCTTAGAACAACTAAGTTTGATTGATGAAAAGAGATTGGCAGCAGTATGTCACTGTCAGTTGTACCAACAGAGAATGGCAAGAGCATATAACAAGAAGGTGCGTCCGCGGAAATTCAAAGTAGGGCAATTGGTGTTGAGGCGTATCTTACCTCATTGGGCTGAGGCAAAAGGAAAGTTCGCCCCGAACTGGCAGGGGCCATTTGTTGTAACCAGAGTGTTGTCCAATGGCGCATTATATTTGACAGATGTGGAAGGAAAATGTGTAGAAATGGCTATCAACTCTGATGCTGTCAAGCGATATTATGTATGATTTCTTGGTTTAATTGTACTTTATTGTATTTGGCATATTTTTGAGATTGAAATGATGAAGGCATTTTGTTCTGCTATCTGAATACTTTATCCTTCGTTACTCCTTTGAGCCTTATTTATTTTCTTTCATACCCCTCTTTCGGAATCAGCAGCAAAGATAAGAAACACAAGTGTGAAAGATAAGTAAAGGAAAAAGAGAAAAGAAAAAGAATGAAAAGAGAGAGAAGAAAAAAGGAAAAAAAAAAGAAAAAAAAAGAAGAAAAAGAGAAGAAAGAGAAAAAGAAAAAAAACTACAACAAAACAAAAAAACAACAAAAAGAGAAAAGGAAGAAAGAAAAGAAAAGAAGAGAAAGAGGAAGAAAAAGAAAAGAAGAATCACAACATACAAAGTAATTCCTATGTCATGAACTACGTTTGACTTGATCCCGAAAGGGTACGTAGGCAGCCTCTCTCTGAGGTTCAGTCACGCCAAAACAAAATCCCAAAAGTCCCCAAGGAAGAAACTGGGGCAGAAGTTATGGTTGTGCCAGAAAGTTGATTCCGAAAGTTGTAGTTGTGAACCCATATTGAATTGTTTTAGAGCCTTTTATACCTTTTTCTTTCTTACCCTATCCAAAAGCCTGCATTACGGTCCAAAGAAACACCTTCTGATCAGTCTTCAGGAAGTGCCAATACGAGCAAGTAAAGGTGATTCACATCAGGGGCAACACTCCGGTGCAAGGAAAATGATAAAATGAGAGAGTCTTATTGGTGAATACCCTCACGGGCACCATAAGGCGAAGTGAGTTGAGAGAAATCAAAATGAGAGAGTCTTATTGGTGAAAACCCTCGCGGGCACCATAAGGCGAAGTGAGTTGAGAGAAATCAAAATGAGAGAGTCTTATTGGCGAAAACCCTCGCGGGCACCGTAAAGCGAAGTGAATTGAGAGAAATCAAAATGAGAGACTCTTATTGGTGAAAACCCTCACGGGCACCGTAAGGCGAAGGTGAGTTTTTCAGACAGGCAAATGAGACAAGTCTGTGGTCACAAGCTGCTCAAGACACTGCAAGACGAGCAAGGTTTGGGTTTGGGTGAAAATCAGGTTGTGAAAGTCCGGAACGACAAATGTGACGATTGAAAATTGATTGGTTAGACAGACTGGGCTGGTTAATCCAAAATGCATGGCATGCTCAATTGTACCAGCTGTTCCACTCAGATAAGTCTCATTCTCTTCTTTCTTCATTACAAATCATCCGTTCTCGGATTCTCTTTATCCTTAACCCCCGAGGTCATTGCATTTCATTCTTTCGAGGTCTATCTTTAAGATGTTTCAGTGTCAGTTCTGTTCGAAACAAAAGGAAGGAATGTCAAGGCTAACTACCAGCTTCCTAGTGGTACAGACAGGGCCAGAATATATCAAAGATGTCAAAAAGCAAGGTAAGTCATAAAGGACCACTGGAAGTTTCATCGGTAGATTAGTCGGATAATTGTGGGGGAAGAAGCGAAGTTTCAAAAAGATGGGTCAGAAGCACAAAAAACAACAATATAGGATAGAACACTTGGGTCATCAGAGTCAAGGGGTTGAAATTCGGTCAGGAAGTCGAGGGGATTCAAGGCAAGTCCAGGAAAGCGAGACGGAGTAAAGCCCAGCGGCAGGGACGTACCTAGTAAGAATGCCAGCAACTAGCCACATTTTTAAAACTGACAAGATATTTCTTTGATTGAAACAGGGGCAGAAAGTTTTCATTGGCTGCGGAGAAACCTCCGTAAGAAAAGGTAGCAACCAAACAGGTATGACTGGAAACTCTCAGGACTCTCCTGGAAAATGGGACTTAGTTTAAATTTCCAAACAAGCATGAGTAGCATAATTTAGCACAAATGTATTCTAAAGAACATAGGTTGTCTAAGATAGGATCTAATTAGTTGTGATCAGGACCCTCCTGAATAATGGGACATAGTTTTAAGGTCTGCTTAGGTAACAAAATACAGTGGAAGTCGTACCTTCAGTAGATATAGCTTAGGTTAACACTGTCTTTTAATTAGTAGTTGTCAGGGCCCGCCTGGATAATGGGAAGTAGCTTAAGATCTTTTAGGACAACAAATGTAGTGGGCGCAGTACCTTTAGAAGATATAACTTAGGCTCGTAATTGTTAGGAGTTATCAGGACCCTCTGGATAGTAGGATTTGTCTTTCACATTCTTGGTAGAATAATTCAGTTTAATACTCACATCTGTACCCAGTCACCAAACTGGGGCAGAAAATTTTATTTGTTTGTTTATTTTGTTGCAGTCAGGAGCCCACCTGGAGAACAAGGGAATGCTTTTCAACTTTCAGCATGTCAGGTGCCCCCCTGGAGAACAAGGAATACTTTCAAGTTCAGCAATCAGGAGCCACCTGGAGACAGGGAATACTTGCAAGCTTCAGCAGTCAGGCGCCACCTGGAGAACAGG
>NW_017693066.1:0-4987 GCF_001879085.1 Nicotiana attenuata | reverse complement strand
CTCACTTTTCCTTCTAATTCCAGCAGACTGTATTCCAGATATTCCAGCTTTTTGCTAGCCTTGGTGACCCTCTCTTTCCATTCATTGATTTGGTCACTTGATGGGAGATTCCTCCGCCAGGTCAGCAAGAGTAAGGGTGTGCTAACCATACCGAAGTCGGGGAACTCATGCCTCATTTTCTGCAAAACAAAAGGTTAGGCCCTTTTCCCCCACCGGAATCGACTATTTAACATCAATAATTAGCATAAGAAGCATTTAATTCTCCAAATGAATGCACAGAACGTGGTAAGGTCCGCTTGGGTCTCAAGGAAATCCAGTGGACTTTGGACAAGGCTATCTTAAAGAGTCATTATGTGGACAACATAACTGACTCGGCTAGGTTTGACCATGATGCATGCACAATTAAATAGAGTAGGGTTTCTATGTGGTATTAGACTGGTACCCTTGAGCGGACAACTCAAGAGGGAAAGGCACGGAACCGTCGACTACACCGTTGATCGACTGGTTTTACCGCAAATATGTCTTTGCCGGATTTAGGGGGTGATAATATCGGAAGAGCGCAACCACTCATTGTAAGCGTTGCTAAGGTCTTTTGTTTGGCACGAGTGGAATATGATGTTGAATATGCAATTACAAGAATGAAATAAGTTGTCACGTATTTGCACGTTCATAAAGTAATGATTACAATAATTGCTCATAATTACAACAGTATTGAAGGAAAGCAGTAAAAGAAAGCATTAAAGAAAAGAAACAAAGAACCAAGTTAGTTTCGCAATAGAAGAAAGATAAATACTTAAAAACAAGTAAAGACATGTAAAGAAGCATGAAGTCACAAATAGCATGAAATGGTAAAAGCCTTAAAGAAGTCCCCAGCAGAGTCGCCATGCTGTCGATGCCCCCTTTTTCTAAAGGCGAAATCGGGTTTACGACATTTGGGCGGACAACTCTATTCCTTTTGGGAATTTGGGTTTTTGAGATTTAGAAGAGTTGCCACCTAATGATTGAGTGCATTAGGACACCAAGGAAAAAAAAAGAACCAGAGAACGGGTAAGGGCTTGAAATTATCCCAGGGGGAAAGTGTTAGGCACCCCCCAAGATCCACTAGTGTGGTTTCCGGCCATGCTACAATTTGTGACTTTAAAGGGAATAAACATACAAGACAACTTTACATATCGATTACAAGTAGCATTTTTTATAAAGGTCAAATAAGCATTCTGAAGTTAGGGAGTAGATGGTTTCATGCTCGTTTAAAAGAATTTATAAATGCAGACAAATGAGGGTCAAGTAACGAATGCAAATAATCAGACAAAGAAGTAAAATGGGCGGAAGTTTAAAAACTGAAAACAGTGCAGGAAATTCCAAAGAGGTTTGAATTAAAGTGAAATACAAAGTTTAAAGAACTGGAAAACTGACGTAAGCACATATGGAGGGAGGGGAATCCTAGGTTTATAAATAACATGGATCATCCATGCAACACCCGGTAACCGATTATACACATGGTGTTATCGCGTGATCATCATCTCCATGTCTACCCTTTCCCACCCCGTTTAAGGTATTAAAGCGTGGAATGGTCTCGTTACTTATTGCATGCTATTACCCGTCCCGATCCTATCAGTCTCGGAGGCATTGAGACTACTAATCCTAAAAGGGAAGGGAATTGGGGCTTTTCAGAGTTTAAAAGGATAAAAAGTCTAAGGCGACAAGCAAAAACACTTAAGCAGTTAGGGGAAGAACACATAGCAATTAGGCCTCCTCACTTAAAAGAGCAAATATAGCATGATTCAAGTACTGGTTAGGTCTTTAATTAAAATTACGTAAAGGGGGTAGCTGATTTATTACATATTTTCAGATAAGGAGTCCGAATTAGGCCTTGTCTGGATGTAGTTTATCAGAATTGACGCAATTAATTACCTAATAGTTTGCCTAAGTGAGGCCTATAGGCATGACATCTAATAGAGCGTACTGATTTTAGGGAAAAGGTTGCTGGTTATATAAACGAAAGATCTGCGGATTTGACGACCTTATGACTGATTTTAGACTCGTAGATGAAATAGGTTCAGTTGATTATTCCTACAGGCATGATTTCTAAGCGTAATTGGTTTTAAACAAATACATAAATGCAAGAGTCCTATAGGCATAGTATCTAGAGTGAAGTTGGTTATTTATTAAACCTATGATTGTTTGCCTAATGGCATGTATATGCAGAAGTGCAGAAACCTAAGATCATGATTTCTATATGCAGAACTTATAGACATAATTTCTAAGATGCAGATGCAGAATTTATAGGCATGAGTTTAAAATGTAGAATGCGGAAATTGTAAATAACCTATAGGCAGGTTTTCTACCCTTGGCATGCATTCATCCCCATCCCTTTCCACTAGCCATCCCCAACTGTTATTACAAATTATTACAGACCCAAATGAATCAGAAAGAAAAGTAAAATTACATCAGAAGCTCCAGCTACATCCAAACAGCCTAATTCAGACTTCAAAGTCCAACATGAGATAAACCTACTTCTAGGATCAGATTTCCAAAAGCCTTTCTCATATTTGGGATGTGTCAAAGTTCCCAAGAGTCTCAAAGGGCTCCGGGCAGTGCTTATACCCCAAACACATTGCAGAATTAAGATCATAGTGCAGTGTGGAAATGCCAGCCCTCAGATGTCCAAGTTCAGAGGGAACTCAAGGTCCCAAAGCAAGGCTCATAAGAGAGGGGCAAAACTTAAGGGTCTAAGAATAAGTGTAAGTGCATAGGGGAAGAGCCATGGCAGGCTGGTGGTCATGCCCAGCAATTAGGTTGCTGGCACACCCCTGACCAACCTGTTACCCAAACTTAAGAGTTAGGATCCATTGTGGATCAGGTTATAGCCTGGACAGCAATTAGGATACTGCCAGGCCAAGAACCTTAACTCAAACACATAGAAGGGAGTAGGGGTAGGGATTCACAATAGAAAAGGCAAGGAAGGAGCATAATTAGCACAAATCACTGAACATAAGCAATAAAGCAAATAAGGGTGCTGAAACTGTGAAGTAAACACATAGGGGTGAGGCAGAAATTTAGACGAAAAACATACCAGTTTCAAAGGAAAACAAGTAAGAAACAAGTAGTCTTTGAAAAGCCAAGTTGCAAGCACAGCAGTTCCAAAAGGTCTCAAGCAATGCAGAGTATTAAATTCAAATTAGTAAGGTAAATGTGTGAGTTGAAAGTAAGAAGTTCGAGGTATTGAACTTGAAGTATAGAGGCGAAGTATTTGATTGGGAGTGTAGATGTAAAGTTAGGTCTTGTTAAAGTGCAGAGGTGCACCCCCTTTTATAGTGCAAAGAGAACCAGTAAGAAAGGTAAAGAGATCATTGGAATCAGTCTCCCTTTGGTTAAGGGATTCAGATTCCAACGGGTACAAATTAGTTAAGGAAAGAAATTTTTACTAAGACCTTTCAAAGTAGCACAAAAGGGGTAAATACATAGAAGTTATTTAAGGAAACAGTCAATGGTACATGGTTTGTGCCAAATATGGCAAGGGAATCAATTAAACAGCCAGGAAACCAAAAATTGCAAGTTCAATTGAATGAACCAAGTCAAGAAAGGTAAAGGAGGTTCAATCGAAGGAAAATCAGTGGCAAATCATTAGCCTTATTAAAGGGATTTCAAAATCAATCACTTAGTTGATAAAAGAAACCTTTTGAAAGAGAAATTTCTCATATATATAGCACACAGATCAAACGAAAAGAGTCATTAGGTTATTTAGAAAAAGAGTTTAACACTGAAGGTCTCAGAGTCACAAGCAAAGAGATTCAAGCTTAATTACAGACTCACAGTGAGTCTGAAAGCCTAGGGTCCCAAAGCGGAACCCTAGTACCACTTGTCAAAGAAACCCCAAAACCTAGGGTTTCGAATAGAATCAGAGGTGAGAAAACAATGTCTTTGAAAGAGGCTTAGAAATCTCTTTCAAAGACTTATGAGAGGCAAACATACACAAACAAGCTCAGAAGAAAGAGATGATGCGAGTTTTTAAAACAACAGTAGGGAAAAATATACAAACAAAACTCAAGCGACCAAAATCCAGGATTCAAACATAAACACATATAGCAAAGAGTGAGGAAAACAACACAAATTAACATGTGAGCATAAGGATAACAGCAGAAAAAGTAGAAGAGTCTTGCATAATAATAAAAAGGAAGAAACAAGAGAGCAAACTCATGCATAATAAGAATAAAACATACGAGCATAAACACACATAAAGAAAGAACAGGAAAGATCAGAAAATTATTTGAAGAAACCCTTTTTAGAAACCCTAAAATTGAGATTGAACGATTGTAAAGAGGAAATTTGGGAAAAACCTTTGAAACGTCAAATAACGCTCGGGCATGTCACAGATCTAAAAGAAATAAGTAAGTACAGAACCTCAGACGGCTTAGAGTTGCAAAGAAAACCCTAGAATGAGAAAGGTCTTGAGGAAAGTCGGATCCTGAGTCGAAAAGACTCATATTGCTTGAACACGCCGGAATAATGACCGGAAAGGCCATAGATCAACAGATCTGAGAAAGATCTAAAGAGAGCCATTGAGGTCGGGCCCCCAAACTTCGAGTAGCTTAGGTTTAACAGTGAGAGAGAGTGAGCACAGGCCACCCATGGCTTGGAATGCCATGGATTCCGGTGGAAACATGGTATAAACAGGTGGGAGATAATTAGGGTTTCGGAGAGGCTAGAGAGAGTTTGGGAGACGAAGAGAATTTCAAGGCGGCGCCTCAGATAGAATGAATTAGGGTAAGGGGGTTATGGGAATTAAAAATGGAAAGGGAGAATTACGGCCGTTGATCATTAGAATTACGGCCAATGATCAAAATGATCAACGGCCAGGATTAAAGGGGAGTCGGGTGGGTTTTAAGATCGGGTCAGGGGTCGGGTAATTTAAGAATTGGGTAGGTTTCAATTTGGGGCGGAATTGGGGGTTAAATTGAGGTTAAAATTGAAAAGAAGTAGATCGGAA
>NW_017693065.1:0-4987 GCF_001879085.1 Nicotiana attenuata | reverse complement strand
CTCTATCGTCGATCATTTAAACAAGACTACCCGCCCAGACTAGTCCATCATGTACGCTATTGCAAAATTCTGAGGCACATAGGAGTGCTCTGATGAAGGTGTTAGAATGAAGCTTATGTGCCCAACAATATCACCAGTGGAGAGATGGCCAACATGGTAGGGCAAGTACTGGAGAGTCACAAGATCACCTTCCACGAGGATGAACTACCATCTGAAGGGTTAAGTCACAACAGGGCACTGTATATCACAGTACAGTTTGAAGACAAATTCATTGCCAGAGTCTTAATAGATGGGGGTTCAAGCCTCAACATTTGTCCATTGACTACTCTGAAAAGGTTGGGCAAAGATTTTCATGAGATACGAGCAGGGAGTATGAACGTGAAAGCATTTGATGGATCTCAAAGGGCCACGATTGGAGAGATTAACCTTTATCTGCAGATGGGACCAACTTGGTTCGATGTTGAGTTCCAAGTACTAGACATATCAGCTATATACAATCTTCTATTGGGACTACCTTGGATACATGCCGCTGGGGCCGTGGCTTCCACGCTACACTAGGTCGTGAAGTTTGAATGGAACCATCAGGAGGTAATCATTCACGGAGATAGAAGTAACCCCATTTACACCAGTCAAACTATCCCGGTTATCGAGAATAGAAGAAGGATGGGTGGAGAAACTTACCACCATATTGAACATGTCAACGCAATTGAGAAGGACAAGTGGTGGAGTAACAAAATAGAAAGCATACTGGCATGGTCTGGGTATGAACCCGACAAAGGGCTTGGGAAGAAACTCTAGGGCATTACCAAACCGATACAGTTGAAACGTCACGGCACAACTTTCGGGCTGGGATATCCATACACCTGGCAAGAATATAATGATTGGTCGCCACATGGCGTGGTCCTTATTACCCTCTCGAGCAGCTAGTGCCACATCTGAGTCAGACTTTTTACTAGGCCGATACAATTTGGGGATCTGTAGAGGAAGAAGATTTGGCTGGGCTAAGGAACCTATTTCTAGAAGACGAGGATATGGATTGCAGTGCGATAGTTGAGGAGGAGGAGGAGGAAGAAGGCCTCACCATTCAGACTGTGGAGAAAGGAGCTGTTCTCAAGAATTGGACTGCCACACCATCCC
This sequence comes from Nicotiana attenuata, assembly GCF_001879085.1. Classification (NCBI taxonomy): domain Eukaryota; kingdom Viridiplantae; phylum Streptophyta; class Magnoliopsida; order Solanales; family Solanaceae; genus Nicotiana; species Nicotiana attenuata. Next base: position 3,850 of record NW_017693065.1, on the reverse strand, counting down.
GGGCCCACCGAGTTCCTGGGTAGCTTATTAATTAGCCTGATTTGTTTTTATAGCCATGGTAGGCATTTAAGATATTTTTAGTGGTTTTTGTTTTAAAGATGCATTTTATTTCGAAATAATTGCTCGAGTCATTGAGCCGTACCTGTTTTGAATATTTTCAAAATTAATTAATGCATTGCTATTTAGTATTCATTATTATCTTTCACATTTTTCTTTACAACGTTATTATTGCTTTTCCTGATGAACCGATGGCTGTGATATGTAATGAGACAACGCAATATAAGGACAGTGACTCAGAAGAAGAAGATGAAATACCCGAGGAAGTTGTCAGAGAAGTTGAGAATTTTGAGAACAAACCTAAGTCCAACCTGGATGAAACCGAAGCAATCAATTTGGGAAATCCCGAAACCGTCAAAGAGACTCGCATAAGCATTCACCTATCACCGTCAGAACAGGAAGAATATACTCATTTCCTGAAAGAATATGAGGATATTTTTGCATGGTCATATGACGACATGACCGGTCTGAGCACATCCATAGTGGCTCACAAGTTGCCCACCAACCCGATGTGTTTGCCGGTGAAGCAGAAACTCAGAAAATTCAAACCAGATATGAGTATCAAAATAAAAGAGGAGGTCACTAAGCAGATCAAAGCCAAAGTCCTCAGGGTAGTTGAGTACCCAACCTGGTTAGCCAACATTGTATCGGTTTCAAAGAAAGATGGGAAAGTCAGGGTGTGTGTTGACTATCGGGATTTAAACAGAGCAAGTCCCAAGGACGATTTCCCACTGCCAAATATACACATCCTGATCGATAATTGTGCCAAGCATGAACTCCGATCCTTTGTAGATTGCTTCGTGGGTTATCATCAGATCTGGATGGACGAAGAAGACGCAGAGAAAACAGCCTTCAATACACCGTGGGGAGTGTATTGCTACAAAATGATGCCATTTGGTCTAAAGAATGTTGGGGCTACCTACATGAGAGCCATGACGACCATCTTCCATGACATGATACACAAAGAAATAGAGGTGCACGTTGACGACGTCATCATCAAATCCAAAAGGGTCATAGATCACATAGCAGATTTGAGAAAATTCTTTGATAGGCTAAGGAGGTACAATCTAAAACTGAACCCTGCAAAATGTGCATTCGGGGTTCCTGCAGGAAAGCTGTCGGGATTCATTGTCAGCCGCCGAGGAATCGAGTTGGACCCGTCCAAAGTTTAGGCTATCCAAGAGTTACCACCACCAAAGAGCAAAAAGGACGTGATGAGCTTCCTAGGACGTCTCAACTACTTCAGCTGCTTCATATCACAGTCCACAGTAATTTTTGAACCCATCTTTAAAATGTTGCAGAATGATGCTGAAACTAGTTGGACCAAGGACTGTCAGAAGGCTTTTGATCAAGGAATACCTGTCTACACCGCCTGTCCTAGTCCCGCCAGAACCAGAGAGACCTTTGCTACTCTATCTATCCGTGTTAGATGAAGCTTTCGGATGTGTTTTGGGACAACATGACGAGACAGGAAGAAAGGAGAAAGCCATATACTACTTGAGTAAGAAGTTCACACTTTATGAAGCACCATACTCTCTGCTGGAACGCACTTGCTGTGCTTTGACCTGGACATCTCAAAAATTGAGGCATTACTTCTGTGCCTATATCACGTACCTCATATCCAGGATAGACCCTCTGAAGTGCATCTTTCAGAAGCCCATGCCAACCGGGAAGTTAGCTAAGTGGCAAATATTGTTAAGTGAGTTCGATATCATCTATGTAACTCAGAAGGCGGTCAAAGGACAAGCATTGGCAGACCAACTTGCTGAAAATCCTGTGGGAGGAGAATACGAACCATTGAAAACGTATTTTCCTGATGAAGAAGTATCATTCGTAGGAGAGGACATTGCTGAAGCCTACGACGGTTGGAGAATGTTCTTCGATGGGGCTGCAAACTTCAAAGGAGTAGGCATTGGAGCAGTTTTGGTATCATAAACAGGTCAACATTACCCGGTATCCGCAAAGCTTAGGTTTCCGTGAACCAACAATATGGCAGAATACGAGGCTTGCATCATAGGGCTCAATTTGGCCATCGATATGAATATACAAGAGTTGATGGTAATTGGCGATTCGGATCTTCTGGTACATCAGGTTCAAGGAGAATGGGCTACGAAGAACACCAAGATACTACCATACTTGTATCATGTGCAGGAATTGATAAAGAGATTCACAAAGATATAATTTAAACATGTGCCCAGAATTCAAAATGAGTTCGCAGACGCACTGGCCACCTTGTCATCAATGATACAACATCCAGATAAGAATTTCATCAATCCCATCACGGTGAGGATCCATAATCAACCGGCTTACTGTGCTCATGTTGAAGAAGAAACGGATGGAAAACCTTAGTTCCACGACATCAAAGAATATTTGGCGAAAGGAGAATATCCACAACATGCAAACCATACTCAGAAATGCACACTGCGGAGATTGTCCAATCACTTTTTACAAAGTGGAGGGACCCTGTATAGAAGAACTCCTGATCTGGGGTTGTTAAGGTGTGTTGACGCAAAGGAGGCTTCCAGATTGCTTGAGGAGATACATGCCGGAACTTGCGGACCACTCAGAGCCGAATATTTTTGGATGACCATGGAAAAGGACTGCATCAGGTACGTCCAGAAATGCCACCAATGCCAGGTACATGCAGACATGATAAAGGTACCACCAAATGAGCTCAATGCAACAAGTGCACCTTGGCCTTTTGCTGCTTGGGGAATGGATATCATCGGTCCGATCGAGCCCACCGCCTCCAATGGGCACCGTTTCATTTTAGTGGCTATCGACTATTTCACAAAATGGGTAAAGGCTGCATCTTATAAAGCTGTAACCAAGAAAGTCGTCGCAGATTTTGTCAAGGATCGTATTGTTTGCCGATTTGGGGTCCCGGAGTCCATTATCACTCATAATGCCGCCAATCTCAACAGTGATCTAATGAAATCCATGTGTGAAACCTTCAAAATCAAGCACAAAAACTCCACAGCATACAGGCCTCAAATGAATGGAGCTGTGGAAGCTGCTAACAAGAACATCAAGAAGATACTAAGGAAGATGGTAGAAAATCACACACAATGGCACGAGAAGTTACCCTTTGCCCTATTGGGGTACCGCACTACGGTCCGCACATCAACTGGGGCAACTCCCTATTTACTCGTTTATGGTATCGAAGCTGTCATTCCAGCCGAGGTAGAAATCCCTTCTTTAAGGATCATACAAGAAGCCGAACTCAGCGATGCAGAATGGATAAGGAGCCGTTATGAGCAACTAACCCTCATAGACGGAAAAAGAATGAATGCAGTATGTCACGGTCAGCTTTATCAGAACAGGATGTCCAAAGCTTTCAACAAAAGGGTCAGACTAAGACAATTCGCACCGGGGTAGCTGGTGCTGAAGCGGATCTTCCCGCAACAGGATGAAGACAAAGGGAAATTTTCACCCAACTGGCAAGGTCCTTACATGGTTCACCGGGTGCTAACAGGAGGAGCACTCATACTTGCAGAAATGGACGGTGAAATTTGGACAAAGCCTATCAACTCAGACGCAGTCAAAATATACCACGTTTAGATTGTTTACATTTCTTCATTTGATGTAACTGAACTACGCTTGACCTGATTCCCGTTTATGAGAGGATACGTAGGCAGCCCTGTGGGTTCGGTCATATCTTAATAAAAATCTTCATTTTCCCAGAACCAGAAACCGGGGCAGAATTTTGAGGAGGACCCTAAAAATGCCAGACAGTCAAAAATCGATAGTAACTAGGCGAGAATTTGAGTAAGGATCTCAAAATCCGGGGTCA
>NW_017693064.1:0-4988 GCF_001879085.1 Nicotiana attenuata | reverse complement strand
GCGCCTCTCTTGAAGACAAGGCCAGCCAACTCACCAAACTCGTATTTTCAGATTAGTAAGCATAAATGAACAACAAAGATACGACTTAATGATATTAATAACGAATTACAACCCAACACAGCCCAAACCGGGGTGTCATAAGTCACGAGCATCTATAAGAAGGTAATTCCACTTTACAAGTCTAGAAATACACTGAACAGAAATAATGAATAACATAGAAAGACAGTGGTGCTACGAACGATAGCAGTCACCTCGCTAAACCTCTACAACTCTGCCTCCATGCAGCCAATACCCGCTACCGGGTGAATAAATACCTGCAACTGCACGCGAGGTGCAGGGAGTAAAGTGAGTACTCCAACTCAGTGAGTAATAAAGGTAAATAATAGCTGAGCAGTAAGAAATCACGTAAAGCAACCAACATGTTGTACAGAAGCCGGGTACAATGCTCTGAGAAAGAGTGAAAACTGTGAAATCTTTATAAATATCTTGGCTTAGTTTAAATCTCTTTTGAAAATGATCCTTTCAACAGTTACGAAATAATTTCAAAACAGTTAGTGCGGTTAAGCACAGAAAAATTTGCCCCTCGGGCATAATTACCACAGTGTAACAGGTAAAAAGGCAAATAAATATGCAAGATGCGCACATAAAAGTTCGCTCCTCTGGCAAGATCTCAAAGCAGTACCAGCCCCTCGGGCTCACTCTCAGAAACACTCTCAGAACAGTATCATATAGTAACCGCTGCGGCGTGCAGCCCGATCCACATCTCGTTGTGGCGTGCAGCCCGCTCCATTTATTTATTGTCGACGGCGCTCACTGGGGGTGTGCAGACTCCGGGAGGGGCCCCTTACGGCCCAAGCGCAGTATCAAGCCACCTCGTGGCATATAAAACAAGGCCTGAAAGCCTCCTCACATAACACTCGAGGCCTGAAAGCCTCCTCACATAACACTCGAGGCCTGAAAGCCTCCTCACAATACACTCGAGGCCTGAAAGCCTCCTCACAATACACTCGAGGCCTGAAAGCCTCCTCACAATACACTCGAGTCCTGAAAGCCTCCTCACAATACACTCGACATATCCTCACATGTGGCCCTCGGCCTCACTCAGTCCAGAAAACATCATAAGCCCCTCGGGCATCAAAAAAAATAGTAGTGCTCAGCCCAAATAACAGTGGAAAATATCATTTAAGTCTAAAAGTTCAATTAAAACGGCTGAGTTTGTAAATCAGTATAATCAACAGGACTGAGTTCAAGCAGTATGTCAAATAGTGATGAAACAGTGATAAAATCCCCGAAGGGTTCAAATAATTGGCACGAAGCCCAAATATGGCAATCAGCCCTATCATGATAATATCAAACAAGTTTCAGTCAAATACGCGGTAAAATCAACAATCGGGACGGACCAAGTCACAATCCCCAACGATGCTCTACCCCACGCTCGCTATCCGGCGTGCAAGTCACCTCACAATAGCACTACGGTGTGCAAATCCGGGGTTTCAAACCCTCGGGATATCATTTACAATCATTACTCACCTCGAACCGGTAAACCTCTAGCTCGCGACGCCTTTGCCCCTCAAATCGGCTTCCACGCGCGCCGAATCTATCCAAAACCAGAACGAATACGTCACAATATGCCAATGGAACAATACCCAATCGAAAACAATCGAAAAATATTAAAAATCTCGAAATTAGCAAAAATCCGAGCTCCGGGCCCACTTCTCAAATCTCAGAAATTTTCACATTACTAGATTCCTCATCTTCTCACGAGTTCATGCATACCAAGAACTCTCAAATCCGAGCTCAAATGACCCATCAAATCCCAATTTGACATATCAAAAACTCAAGCCCTAGTTCTTCAATTTTAGGCTTAATTTCCACAAATTTCAAGGTTAATCTCACATAATAATTGTGTTTTTAACTCATAAAACATACCTCAAGTCAATCTCCTTCGAATCCCCCTTCAAAAGCTCCCAAGTAGCTCTCACAATGCTCAAAAATGGAGGAAAAATACCTTAGCTCGCGGATGAAATATTAATTTTGAACCATTCTGCCCAGACCTCCTTTTCGCTTCTACAACCCGATTACCGCATTTGCGGTTTCCGCTTCTGCGGTCTCTTTCCGCTTCTGCGGTTCTTCATGTAACCATCTGGACCGCTTCTGCGGTCTATATCCGCTTCTGCGGACGCCGTATATGCGGACCACCATCCGCTTCTGCGGAAGTCCTCCAATGACCCAAAACAGCACCTGCGACTCCCTTACCGCATCTGCGGAACCGCATATGCGGCCCTACTTCCGCAGATGCAGAAACACCAGATACCAGCAACATCAGAATTTCACCAAGTCCAAAAACTATCCCGATGGCCATCCGAAATCACCCCGAGGCCCCCGGGACCTCATCCAAAAATACCAATGCATCCTACAACGTTATTCAAACTTGTTCCAATCATAAAAACCCATCCAACAACACAAAAGATCATCAATTCTCATCGAATTCAAGCCTAAGTTTTCTCAAAACTTCTAAAATACGCATTTGATCAAAAACCCAACCAAACGACGTCCGAATAACCTGAAATTTTGCACACACATCACAAATGGCATAGCGAAGCTACACTAACTCTCGGAATTCCATTCCGACCCTCGAATAAAAATCTCACCTATCAACCGGAATTCGCCCAATACTAACTTCGCCAATTCAAGCCTAATTCTACACCGGTCCTCCAAAATAAATTCCGATCACGCTCCTAAGTCACAAATCACCTCACGAAGCTAACCAAATCATAAAAACTCCGATCCGGGCTCATATACAAATAAGTCAACTCTTGGTGAAACCTTTCAAATTCAAAGCTTTCAACTGAAATGGTTCTTTCAAATTCATTTCAAATTTTCCTGAAAACCAAAACCAACGATCTATATTAGTCATAATACATAACACGGGGCAAGTCACGCCCGAGAACTGGTGATCAAAGTACAAAAGCTCAAAACGACCGGTCGGGTCGTAACAATACTCCTCCAATTTTCCCACCGATTTCATATCCCATGGATATACTCCCAGAAGTTTTCTTTCCACAAGCCAGAAGGACATAAAGGACTACCGTGGTTAGCCCTCCAAGGACACTGCAAATGGTATAAAATGTGGGATTCATCCGAAGCCTATGTACCTGTGGTAGACAAGTAGCTTCTAGCCCATCCGCAGTATCTAGCTATAACAGATGCTGCTCAAATTTTATTTTTACAACAAAAGTCCATTTGCAAGTGCACAACTAGCCGGTTCCAGCAGCAGGCTTGATTTTATTCAGCAAATGGAGCAAATTCTTGATACCCTCAAGACACAAATTCCAGGTCAACAAAATCAAGCATCTTTGTCTGACAAATCATCAGAGGAAGAAGAAGAAGAAGAGCTTGATTTAATGTTCTGAAAAATTAATCATAAATTACATCAGCATGACATCACAATGACATCACAGCTGACATCATCCATGACATCAGCTAGCACTTACTCCTAATGACATCATGAATGACATTAGAAAATATTACGTAATTTTTACTTTTTTGGGCTATAAATAGCCCCCCATATCACTTGTAAGACACACCTTACACTACCACTTGAGAAAGAATTCTCTTCCTCTCTCTAGAATTAGTTAGAGAGTATACTAATATAAGTTTTAACTTGTATTATCAATTTTTTCGTTTCAATAATATTCAAGTTTATATTTATTTTACTCTTGCCCAAGTTTACATTTATATTACTCTGCATTATGGTCGGTTAAACCGCCTAATTTACGTTATCGTATTTCATTTACATGGTCGGCTCTGCCCCATAAATTTAATTGCTTGCACTCTAACTGTAACTGTCACGACCCATTTTCCATAATAGGTCATGATGGCGCCTAACACCGTTGTCAGGCCAGCCGATGCGGAATGTGAATAAGTTCTCATTTTTACTTTAGCCAAAGACAGTCATACTAGATTTTCGAATTTAAAGATATAACCAGTAAAGATCATAAAGTGCTAAAATAGCGATACAACCCCAAAATAAATGTCTACTACTGTGTGTGCCAGAACCTGGTGTCATAAGCTACGGGCGACTAGTAGAATATACACAAAAGAATAATACACTATCCTACTGTCTGAATCAGGATAGACAGAAACAAAAAGTACAAGAAAGGACTTCTTCGGCTGCGGATCGGCATGAAAGAGAAGCAGCTCACCGTAGAAGTCCCCAAGCGTGCTCACTGATGCGCACCAGGATGATGTCCAGATCCACCTGCCTCAAATCCTGTACATTTAAGTACAGAAGCGTAGTATGAGTACATAAACCACATGTACTTAGTAAGTATCTCGTCTAATCTCGAAGAAGTAGAGACGAGAGGTCGACTTGATACTTACTAAGGTCAAGATAATATAATAATAAAGGGAGATATACAGCATGAAGAATTTCTAATAACACAAGTTTAAGAGAAGAGTCATATTCATATTCTTGACATAATTAAACTACCAGTTTTCCCTTTTTCATATTAAACAAGTGATCATGTCATATCTAAATGTAAGCATATAAATCATGCACAATCATGCCGAGGTCGACGGCCCACTCACACAGAAAATAAATTGTGCACTGCCGAGGGTCGAGCGGCACGAACTATAGATGCATCTATTCTCACCGAGGTGATCGGCCTGGTCCATAATCATCAAGAAAATATCAGGAAAGCACATAAGGCTCAATTACATACAAGGGAATTCCTACCAAGACTCAACAAACTCATAAGTTCACTTTTCCTTTCCTCAAGTCTCTAGCAAATCATAAATGATCATATTGGCAATTTAATACAAGAAATATTCCCCAATTAGACATGACGTGGGTCCTAAACTACCCGAACAATTATCATTATAGTAGCTACGCACGGACTCTCGTCACCTAGTACGTACGTAGCCCCCGCATTTAACAACAATTACTCATTTATAATCCTATGGGGACAATTCCCTCTTACAAGGTT
>NW_017693063.1:0-4989 GCF_001879085.1 Nicotiana attenuata | reverse complement strand
CCAAATTTTCTAAAACAAGAGTAATTTTGATTTCTTTCTTTTCTCGTTTTTTTTTTGATTTAGATGGAATTACTGAGAAAAACTGTCCCACTCTTGACTTCGTGGGATTATGAAATATTTTATTTGGTGCGACCGAACCGTAAGGCTGCCTACATATCTTGTGGTGACAAGAATCAGGTCGAACGTAGTTCAAAAGAATACTTTTTGTTACTATTTTTCTTTTTTTTTCTTTATCTCTATTTTTTTGAATTTTCCTTTTGCATCGAACTTTCTAAAACAAACCTATGAGGACATGAACTTTTTTTTTCTTCGTATGACTCTAACTTGATTCTAAAAGAGGGGAGGTCAAAGAAATCTGCACAGGCTCAAAAGGGTACCAAAGGGTAAAGTGTTTGGGTAGCTGAAAGAGGGCCTCCCAATCTCTTAAAATGCCAAGTGCAACACATGCAGCTTGGGGATGAAAATTGATTATTATGTATAGCACTTCCTTGCAGCAACGACATTGATATCACAAATATGCCTTCCACCTTTCTTTAGTGCCTTGTCAAGTTCAGAACTCTAATTGTGTGATTTTTCTTCACAATGGATACCCTCCGTCAGTTTGGGACAAACTCCCTTTGGCTTTATCTTGTAACTTCAGATGCACTTGAACTTACAGTTGCTTGCTTCAACTGTCTAGGACGCACTTTCTTGTAACAAATTCTTGTCGTCCTATTAACTTCCCAAACTATCTGCCCCAGCTTCACACAATTCAGGCTTTAAATGATCTCAAAATGTCTAGATCTTTACTTATTTCTCTCAAATGTCCCTGTCATCTTCAAAACTTGTTTCATTATTTTATGATTAGACTAACTTTCAAGACCAGGCTGAGAATTCCACGTGCAAGTCATGTCACTAGAGTCAGCATAAAAAGAACTATAAAAGGAAAAGAGAACTAAACAAAAAAAAATGGACTAGGAATAACAGAAACAAGAAATTGCATTGGACATAAGGTGAAAGGGTTTTGAACAGTGAAACAAGCAAAACAAAACATGGGTTACAACCCTGGAACAAACCTAGATAACACTAAATGAGTTATTACGACTAAACGAACTAGGCAAAATAAAAGGATAGAAGGGTTTGAGTCACAAGACAATATCCGGATTACAACCCTGAAATAACCCGGACAACAGAAATGACAACAAAATAAACCACCAAGACTCCTTCCCGGCTAGCCAAGAAAGGAGCATCTTTCCAATCACCAAGCTCAACATCTTAGCCACTGAGTTCTGCATCAACATTACTAGGACCTTCAGAAGTCTCCATCACATTGACCTTAGCAAATTGCTTTTCGGTCCCTTTTGCCAGCTCGTTCTTAAGATCAACTTTCGGAACCGAGACTGATAGTGCTGAAAGCTTTGCGGAAAGTGGCCCTCCGAGGATCTTAAAAGAGTTCTCATATTCCTTTTCAACACAAATCATACCCACTATATACGTCTCATTATGAACATGCAATGGACTTTGGCTAGTGTCTACTGCATCTGGATTTAGCATGACAATGTCACCTGCATCAATAAGCTTCTGAACTGCTCTTTTCAGATGCCAACACTTTTCTATGCCGTGAACCGAGGCATTAGAGCAATATGCGCACCTTTGAGAATAATCAAAATTCTTTGGAAGAGGGTTCGGTATTTTTATTTGAATCGGCTTCAACATGTCCAATTGCCTCAACCTTTGGAACAAACTAGCATATGATTCTCCAATAGGAATGAAAGTCTTTCTTTTTCCTGTTGCCTTTTTATTTTGTACTCTGGCCTCGGTTGGAACCTTTTGCGGGTAGGTGGTTGATATGCTTGAGGAGGCGGGTAAGACATTTGTGGAGGCAGTGCATGCCATTGCGGGTCTTGTGGGTGTGGAGCATATGGCGATGAAATGTGGATGGAGTACTGGGAAGGTGAGGTATGACTTTGGGGATTTTGTGGAGAGAAGTAGCATTGGGGAGGATTATGTGGAGCACATGGACATTCATGGGGTCGATATTGAGGCTGAAAGCGTTGAGCAAGAACATCCACTGGATCTTGTCGTCTCGGGGCTCAACAACATCATTTCTATTTCTCTTTCTTCCACCCAAAATTACTGAGATGTTCTGAATGTCTTCTGTAGTATCTTTCAATGCAGAATAACTCATGATTTTGCCTGACTTGATTCCTTCCTCTACCATCTCCCCCATTTTTACCATATCATTGAAAGGTTTACCCAAGGCCGGGATCAAATGACTGAAGTAGGTGGACCCCTGGGCTTGTAGGAAAAGCTCAACCATTTCTTCTTCACTAATCGGGGGATTGACCCGAGCAGCTTGTTCCCTCCATCTGAACCCAAACCCCTTAAAGCTTTCCTCGGGTTTCTTTTCCATCTTAGATAGGGAGGAGCGACCTGGGATAATGTCTAGATTGTACTGAAAGTGTCGAACAATATCTTGAGCCATGTCATCCCATGCATACCACTTACTGACATCTTGACGAGTATACCACTCCAAGGCTTCCCCACTCAAACTCTCACTGAAATACACCATCAAAAATTCATCTTTCCCTCTAATACTTCTCATTTCACTGCAGTAACCCCTCAGATGGGCTACTGGATCTCCACGCCCATCATACAAGTTAAACTTTGGCATTTTAAACCCCGCGGGCAGATGAACATCAGGGAACATACACAAGTTATTGTAAGACATGTTAATCTGATCCCATTCCTTGCATGCTCTTTAAGGACTGCTCTATACCTTTCAACTTCCTGGATATCTCATCTCGCCCTTCTTTTCCTATGAACTTTTCATTTTCAACATGAGGCTCATTCCGATGGCTATGATTGTATGAGTTAGGGACCTGGTGGGCCAACTCTGGGGGGTAGTATTGGGCATCATAAGTTTTGAGTGGGTGTTCATTGTTGGATCTATGAAGGAAAGATTGTCGAGAAGTTGTGATAGTCGGGATAGTGGATATGACAGGAGGGCAACTTTTGGGAAAGGTAGTTGGGGGACGAGTGATGGAGCTATTAGGGAGGTTGGGAAAGCTGTGATAAGCGGAAAAATCTGGAGAGTATGGTGGATCATCTAGCACTATGGCCGGAGTTTGGGTAAGGGTAGCATCTAGGAAGCTAGGTGGTGGCGGGAGTGGTGCCTTGCCAGTCATCCAAGCCTGATACATGTCCGCCATGTGTTGTCTTAACATCCTTACCTCTTCAACCAACCCAGTGTCCTGTTCAACCAATTGCTTTTGGGCACTAGTATCAACCGACTCAATTCTGTTGTCATTTGCCATTGGCTTTCGACTTTATGTTGTAGAGAAGAGTTACCACTTTAAGAACCACAAAACAACCATCCTTCTTCTATAATGAAGATGACAAAGAGGAACAAAATGAAGTCATCACGTTAGCGTTAGGGCATTTAACATAAGATAATCTCATATTATGTGCAATGCACCTAGTCACAATTATCGGTTCTAAAATGACTTCGAGGGTACGAAGGTCATATGTCATCATCCCAATTTCACTCTTCTTGCCCAGTTTCCTTCTTCATTTTCCTTTCTAGCACCGCTTGGTTTTTCTTTTCTTTCCCCCTCTTTTCTTTCTGATTATCGCTCTTTTCTTTCCTCTCATTTCTCACGTCCCACAACTTCATTCTCTTTTTTTTCTCTTTTTTTTCTTTTTTTTAATTTTAATGTAGATTCGATCAAACCCTATGTAGGTTGCCTACGTATCATGTCCCTCATGAATCAGATCAAGCGTAGTTCTGGAAAAGTAATGGACAAAATAAACTAAGAAGCAAAAATCTTTTTGGATTTTTCATTTATAATTTTTTTGGTTTTTCAAATACAAAATAGGAAGTCCGATAACAAAAGACTCGATGAATTTAACTAGACTATGACAGACTCTTATACCACCTAAAAGACTCGATACTGCCTACAAGACTAGAAAGCAACAGACAACATAAAACAGACTCAAAAATATATAAAGTCTCCTTAAAGAGCTCATTAATGCAGTGGTCCTGACTGGATGGTCCTGTGGTTTCTGTCATGCTCAAGCTCTAGCAAATAGATCCATACCCAAATTAGAAGAATAAGAATAAATGGAGTTAGTGACTCAAGACACTATGCGACGCCACAACACCTCCTATTAGACACATGCAAGACACGATTGGGCTATTTTTGAAAATTAACCTACGTTGTCAAGAGTGACTATTAGCGCAAACTCAACAAAGGTAACCTCAAAGACATGGAAATACCTCACTAAGGCTTATATGGATTCAAACTCCCAATAATCATGGCCCAAAATTAATTTGCAGAAATAACCCATTTTGCAAAAATGACTGATATGGCCAGAAGTGGCTAAAGATGCAAGCTCAAAAAGGATGGACCTTAAAGTAATATGACACCTAGTTGCGGGCTCAAGATCCTAAGACATAGGTCATTGAATCACTTTTGCGAAAATGACCCCATTTTGCAAGAATGGCCGATGTGGCCAAAAGTGGCTAGACATGCAAGATTTGGCTAAGACCGCGCGAAGCCAAGAACCTAACACTGACTAGGAAGACCGGACCCTATGTGGGATGCTTACATATCCCGCCCCGAAAGACGAGAATAAGGTATGCGTAGTTCGGGAAGAATGGATACGGGCGAGAATAAAAAAACAACTAATTCGGAGAAAACATATTGTTTGTCTTTTTCTTTTTGAAAAATAATGGGAAATTGGAAAATCTTTTTGGATTTTTCAATTTCATTTTTTGTCTTTTTCTTAAAGAAAATGTGAAAGAAAAATATAACTGGGCCCTACTTGCTTCATTTTACACTTCACCCTCTTTTCTTTCTCATTTACCCTCAACCATCATTGGTCTGCCAAATGTCCCCTATTTACCCTTGAAGAATGCAACATGTAGCACATAAGATGCATCAGGATATTTAATTTCGGTGTGTCAGGTCACCGTTTTCTTTAAAAATTGATTTTCCTTTAAACACT
>NW_017693062.1:0-4990 GCF_001879085.1 Nicotiana attenuata | reverse complement strand
ATTTCAATTGTAGCCCAATTTAAACCCAACCACAACCCAATTTCATATTAAACTACCCGACCCAAACCCTGAACCCGCCTACCCGACCCAACATCAATTAAATCCTGGTCGTCGATCTCTCAGATCGACGGCCCGTATTAATCCCTTCCTTTTTTATTCTAGACGACCCCCTAACCCTATCTCATTTTCTAAATCCGCCGCCCCTGTATTCTCTCATCTCCTCTCCTCTCTCAACCACTCAACCTAACCCTAGATCCTTCAACCACCGACCTCCCTTTCTCCGGTCTTCTCCGGTGATCTCCCATCAACTCCTAAGCCTCCAATGGCTCCTCTATTGCCAAGGTCTTCAAGATCCCTAGGCCACGCCAACCTGCATCTAGGGTTTGCTACTTGCCTGTTCTTGGCTACTCCGGTGTGATTTCAAGAAAAATCACGTTGTATTTGGCACGATCCTTGGGATTCAATACAGGTTCTTTCATCTCTATATGGATTTCTTCTGAAACCCTAGTTTCTTCATGTATCTCCCAGATCTATACACGTCTAGGACGATTCGAGTTGGTTTCTTTAGTATTTTACACTGTTCTTGAAACTCTTTTACAAGAATCATCGATTTCAAAGTGTTTTCACCTTCTTCTAAAATTAGGATTTTCGGAACTTCTTCTAAAAACCTTGTTTAAACTGATTCTTTTTGTTTAAACTTCTACCTCTTGCATATTTCGACTGATTCTATGATTCTACTACCTTTTCAACTCGCCTATGTTGAAAGCCCTAAATTTCTAAGATTTCTTTGTTTGGTTCTGTGTGTTAGCATGAATACTCGATTCTTGTTTAAGTTTCTGCGATTATCTTGCCTCGAACATGTTCTACTGAGTTTTCTTATGCCTAACTTATATTGCCTCTTTATGTTTGTGTTCATCTTGACTGGTCAATACTTGCCTCTTTGCATGATGTGTTTGGTTACTCCTATTCCACTCCTTTTATATGCTAAAACTCTCTCTTTGATTGACTCTGAACTCCTTGTTTCTTGGCCTGATTTGAAAACTTCCCTGTAAACTCTCGATTCCCTTGTTAACTTGTTTACTTGTTTCTCCCCTTAATTAAGTGATTTCGAATCCCTGATTCCCTTGTTTACTATGTGCTGATTGTCAATGATTTCCATACTCTGCAACTTCATTTTGTTTTATTACATTATTTGGTGAACCGAGTACTTTACTGATTCTTCATTAGTTGTTTCCTTAATTAAACCCCTATGTACTTACCCCTAACTGTCTATTTTATACCTTATACTCTATTTGATTTCTTTCCTTAATCATTTGTGCCTATTACCGTTGGTTGATTACTCCCTTAATTAAAGGGGTACTTACATTGATTTGATTCTGATTAGTTCCATAATTACTATGCTACTATGATTCTTGCCTTATTTTACCTAATTTTCGAACTACTATATATACACACTCTCTCATTAACACAGACACATGAACACTTTGGTTCAAAAAGCTCTCTCTCTCACACTTGAACTTTCTGCTCTCTCTTTGTGCTACTTGCTACTATTCTGAGTTAGCCGGCTGCAAGCCAAGGCTAACAATCATGTGTTCTATATATCCCCAATCCCCATCACCCCTGTATGTAGGTTCTTTCCTCCTGTTTTGGTCCTGTGAGTATTGCTGATGTGTTTTTAGACTCCATGTTTGATTTGCTGTTGTCTGATCATGTAATTCTCTCTTTTTAAAGTTGTTTTACTGCATGACTCCCTCTTTTGCTCTACAAATTATTTCAAACAAACCCCATTTTTAATACTGTTTTCCTACTAAAACCTTTCAAACTGTGTCAAGCACTGCCCGGGATCCTTGAGATCCTTAGGGAACTTCGATGCACCTAGACTATGACATTGTCTGTGGAATCTGGGCATTTGAGGCTATCGGAAGCTTTGGGAACCTGGGCCTAATTGAAGGCTCCCTATAGAATAACTTCTTATTTTCTTATTTACTTATGTAATTCATTCATATGGTGTGTAATAGTTTGTAAATGAATATGGGGGTAATTAGTGAAAAGGGGTGGATAGCTACATGTTTGTGGGGTAATACGGGTAGAAACCATGCCTACAGGACTTTACGTTTTGATATGATTGCCTTACCAAGTAGAAAACATGCCTATAGGAATTTTACATCTTGTCATGTTTGTCTCACCATGCTAGAAATCATGCCTATAGGTTTTAGGTGATTCCATAATAGAAATCATGTCTATAAGTCTTAAAAATCAGTTTCACAAGTAGATGTCATGCCTATAGGATATAATTTAATCCAGCTTCTGTTATAACAAGTGTTTACATGTTTTTTATTTGTCATCATGCCTGCAAAGTTTCTGAAATCAGTGTTAATCAACTAGATACCATGCCTATAAGGAACGCCACCAGAAATTCTGCTTGCAGATCTCAACTAGTTTAGTTTGAATAAATCAATTCGATTAACGATTAGCTCGCTTCGAAACTAGTTAATTAATGGTCTACTTTCCCTAAAACAAGTTCTTTCAAAAAACTGCCTCAATCTATCATTAGATAGCATGCCTATAGGGATCAAAAGAGTCCGTTTTAAAGACCTGCCTTGTTTCACTATGTAAAATGTAGTCATTAGTATTCCGCGTATAGGCAAGCCTATAGGACGTTTTCAAATCTTGCAACTCTGAAACTGTTTCTATGACTTAATGTTGTTCTAGTTTAACATGTTTTAAAAAAATTCAGTAAGCAACATGCTAGGGTCATTACTTCTGAGTTTACAAAATAAACTGCCTCTCTTCTGTATATTTCACGTAGACATCATGCCTTAGGATACTGCTTAACAAAAGGCCCTTATTTGTGCTTGAGTCGTGCTGCCAGTGTGTATTGTTTGGGGAGGTAAACCTGAGCCTCTAATTGCTCCCCTTTTATCTTATGTGTTAAAGTCCTAATTGTTCTTGCTTGTCGCCTTAGTATTTTCACCTTTAAAATCTTAGGGGTCTGTCTAGAACCACAAATAGGTAAAGGTCCTAAATCCCTCCAGGGCCATTAAGAAGGGACGGGTAACAACATGCAATAGAAATTGTTGACCAACACTCACTTTGAATGACCACTAAGGGGATGGGAAGGGTAGATATGGGATATGATGACTACGCGCTAATGTCACGTGTAGCCCCTCATTGAGGAGTGTTTACCGGACATTGTGTGGGGTGATCCTATAGGCTAATCAACCTAGGACTCCTCCTTTTCAAAAATTCCTTTTTGTTTTATAATACAACTTGTCCAAAACCTATGTCTTATTATTTGAGTTATACAAACATGCCTTATTCATAATTATTTGTTTTCAAGTATTTATTTGGACTAATTCGTAAATACAAGTTCGGCCGGGACCCACAGTTGTGGACCAAGAGGGGTGCGTAACACCTTCCCCTCGAGGTTATCTCGAGCCCTTACCCTAAGTCTCTGGTAATGCAAACCAATCCAAGAGTTAATCTCTCTAGGTGCCCTAACGCACCATAACTCGTTAGGTGGCGACTCTTCAAAAACCCAATTCCCAAAAGGAAAAGAGTTATTTCCACCATGAAATGTCGAAACCCGGATCTCTCTCCGCGGAGGAGGAAAAAGGGGGCGCGACAGCATGGTGACTCTGCTGGGGATACCTTTAGGCTCTTACCATAACGAGCTTACCTTTTTACAAATTAGTCCAAGCATGCTTTATCCCGTACCCTTCTCCCTTATTTGAATTTAACTGCCCATGTTTTAAGCATTTATGGTTCTTTATCACTGAAACTGACTTGTCTCTTTGTTTTCTTTTTCCTGTAACTGTCTTTCAATTATTTAAATGCTGTATTTATTTTTCCTACGTGAAAATACTTGACTACATGTTATTAACTGTTGCATAAATCATGCTCCACATCACATTCCACTCGTGCGTATCAAATCCTATAGCAACGCTTTAATGAGTGGTTGCGCTCTTCCTATTTACTACCCTTAAATTCGGAAAGGATTATTTGCGGTAAAACCAGTCGATCAGTGGTGCAATCGACGATTCCGTGCCTTCCCCCTCGAGTTGTCCGCTCGAGGGTACCAGTCTAAAACCCCATAGAAACCTTACTCTGGTTAAATTGTGCATGCATCATGGTCGAACCTAGTCGGATCAGTTATGTTGTCCACATAATGATCCTTTAAGATAAGCCTTATCCAAAGTCCATCGGGTTTTTTTCATAATCCTAATGGACACAACCACGTTCTGTGCATTAACTTGGAGAACTAAATGTCGATATGCTGATCATGAATGTATAAATAGTCGAGTCTGGTGGGGGTAAGGCTTAACCCTTTTGTTTTGCAGAAAATGAGGCACGAGGTCCCCAGATTCAGTATGGTTAGCATACCCTCACTCTTGCTAGACTGGTGGAGGAATCTTCCATCGAGCGACCAAATCAATGAATGGAAAGAGAGGGCCGTCAAGACTAGCGAAAAGCTGGAATATCTGGAATACAGTCTGATGGAATTGGAAGGAAAAGTGAGGAAGAGAGTAACCGACTGCCAGAAAGCTGAGGGAAACGAAGGAGGACATTTGGCAAAGGCATTCTTACTGATGAACCTATGCGAACTGGGGGATTTGATCGACAAGAGCATTCAACCTGAGGAAAGTCCTTCTGGGACCAAATAGGCTAGATTTACTTGCTTTCCTAAAATGTAATAAGGTCAAGTGCCAGTAGTAACTTATCTTTTTCTATTATCTTAGTATCGTTTTGGGATTCGTCTATTTTTATGTTATGAAATGAGGCATTTGTTGGCATCTAAGTTCTCCAAATCTATTTGTCGCTAGGCCTACCTCGGGCGCAACGAGGCTCCCAAATTAGGACATGAATTTACATTCTCGCAATATGTGATTAAATACTGCAAACATTTCAAAATCCTTACTGACTTGTTCACCTTTTGTTTTTTCCTTTATTCTGATTATTCCCATCCCTTGAGGTTGGTTCGCTCATACTG
>NW_017693061.1:0-4991 GCF_001879085.1 Nicotiana attenuata | reverse complement strand
TATACTTGACTTTATACACCCATCTGCAGCCAATGGGTGTCTTTCCAGGTGGAAGATCCACAACACTCCACGTTTTGTTATCTTCAAGTGCATCAATCTACAACTGCATAGCTTTCACCTACCTAGGATCAGCAGCAGCCTCTCTGAAGGTAGTAGGTTCTGTAACAGCTGAATAGGCTATGAGAGCCTGTCTAAAGGTTGGAGAGATATGTGAATAATCAACATAAGAAGAAATAGGATAAGGGCATTTTGAGCCTTTGGAAAGAGTGACATAATCCTGCAACCACACAGGTGGTTTGCTTGGTCTGGAGGATCTCGTGCATCCTTCAAGGTTCTCAACAAGATCAGACTGACCAACAGATGACTCAGCACAGCCATTGTCTTGAAGATTAGGCATAGTAGAAGGGATAGATTCAGAAGCAATTCTGCCTGGAAAGAAAGAAGGAACTTCTGCAGAATAATCAGATGGCATTTGATCTGCAACAGGTTCAGTTGACCTTTCTACTGTAGGTATTGAAGAAGAAGTAGGGAAGGCATTCAACTCAGGAGAAAGTACATCTAGAACAGGAAACACCATAGTTCCTGAATCCCTAGTATGCTTGAAGGGAAAGATAGATTCATGAAACACCACATTTCTATTAACTACAAAGTGCTTGGCATGTAGGTCATACAGTATGTAGCCCTTTTGAGTAGAAGAGTAGCCTAAGAACACAGCTGGTATTGCTCTAGGAGAAAACTTATCAAGGACTTTAGGAGAAGTAGAGTAGCACAGACAACCAAATACCTTGAGGTGAGACAGAGAGGGTGGATGCACATACAGCCTTTCAAAGGGAGATTTGTTTCCAATCACCTTAGAAGGTAGCCTGTTCAGTAGATACGCTGCTGTAGTTACACATTCTCCCTAGAATTTTAAAGGCACAGATGTTTGAAATCTGAGAGATCTGGCCATGTCCAAAATGGTTCTATGTTTTCTTTCCACTACCCCATTCTGTTGGGGTGTGTAAACACAAGAGCTCTGATGTACAATACAAAGATTAGACAACAAATTCTTGAATGCAGTGCTAAAGAATTCACTTCCATTATCTCTTCTCAGAGTTTTAACAGTAGTAGAGAACACATTGATCACTTGAGTAAGAAAATCTCTTAGCACTACAATTGCTTCTGATTTGCAGTTCAATAGAAATACCCAAGTAAACTGCTATAGTCATCAACTATGGTAACAAAGTACCTTTTACCATCATGAGTAGGTACTCTATATGGACCCCAAATATAACAGTGAACTAGCTCAAAAATAGATTTAGAAGTAGAATTACTTAGCTGAAAGGACATCTTAGTTTGCTTAGAAACAGGACATACGGTACGGGGCTGACTAAGAGCTCCTGCTGTCAGACCATTCAATGCTTCTATCTTCTTTATTACATCTATAGGAGCATGTCCAAGTCTCTTATGCCAAACACTACAAATACTAAAGACATGTGTTCTAGATGAAATACTGGAAGCAGGTAAAGAACTAGATTCATCACTTGCTGAGACAGCAGGGACTTCATTTGTTGTGTTGGCACATTTATTTGTTGGCTGAGATGAGTTTAAAACAGAGGTACTCCCACGAAGTATGTATAAACCATGTTCTTCTCTACCAGTCCCCTTCACCTGACCACTGAAGAGGTCCTGAAAGATACAGAAATCAGGAAAGAAGCCAACCATACATTTTAGTTCCTTAGTAATTTTGAAACTCAGAGTAGGTTGAACTTAAAGTCAGGAATATACAGAACATTAGAGATTTCATGGTTGTTTAGTACAGAGGTATTTCCTGTGTGTGACACTGATGCCACACTACCACTAGGTAATTGTACTTTGTTTTCTTCTGTGTTTGGGAGTGCTTTATAATCATGTAGTATTTCAAGGCTGGAAGTCATATGATTTGATGCCCCAGTGTCAACAATCCACTTGTCATTAACACAATGAGACATAAATGCATTCACTTTGTTTAGAATACCTGCAGTTGTTGACTTGTTTAAAGCTTCTGATCCTTCTGTGCTTCCCTTGGATAACAGGTGAACTATTTGTTGATACTGTTCAGGGGTGAAAACAGGAGTAAACAGTGGCATTTGTTGACAGAATGCAGGCTGACTAGCTGGCTGTGTATGTGAGACACCTGCATTAGACTGACTACCAATTCTACCTTGTTGAACCATATTAGAAGCTACATTATTTCCCATACCATATCTGTCTGCATAGTTCAGTTCTGGGCTGTACACCTAATTAGCATACTGTCCAACATTAACACCTTTCTTCCTGGACTTGAAATCAGGAGGATATATAATAGTTTTCCTTGCTATGTCCCTTGTAATGACAATATTCACATTGAACTTGATTCCTTTTCTGTTTGTAGCCTCCAGTGTTATTTGTCCCTTTGTTACTGTACATGGCTAAATTCTCCAAAGCTTCAGAAACTTGGGCTACTTGTGGCATAGTAGCAAGATTTCTCTGACTTTCCTGATCAACTAACATAGAGTATGCTCTGTTTATACTAGGGAGAGGAGACATCATCATAATTTGGCTTCTTGACTGAGAATAGGACTCATTCAGTCCAGTAAGAAACTGAAGCAGTCTTTGATACTCAAAACGTTGTGCATACATCTTTGATTCAGGACAAGGACATCCAGGACATGGCATAAGAGCATCAAGTTCATCCCAAAGTGCTCTTAGTTTTGAGAAATAGTCAGTCACTGTGATAACTCCCTGAACTAAGGTGTGAACTTCTCTGTGTAGGTACAGAATTCTGGACCCGTTAACTTTATCAAATCTCTCCTTTAGATCTTCCCACACTTTATGAGCACTAGATTCATATAAGACACTACTCAACAAACCTGGTCTCACAGCATTCATTATCCATGACAAAACGATAGCATTCACTTTCTCCCACAAATCATGAAGTTCAGGTTCAAACCTAGACTTAGGAAACCTACCATCAACAAAACATAACTTGCCTTTACCTAATAAGTCGATTCGCATTGCATGACTCCACAAGGTGTAGTTATCAGATCCAGTAAGCTGAAGAGAGATCAGAGAACTACCTGGTGTGTCATTAGGCTGTAGGTACAGAGGATGGTTGTGATCGACAGCAGGAAATGAGGAGCTGGCCACAAAATTGCCATTCTCTGAGGTCGTAGCTGTAGCAGTACGAGTTGGAGTGGTAGAGGCATTGACTTGATCACCTTCAATCGCCATTGGTACTAGAAAATTGGCTTCGAAGAAAGAACAGCTTCCAAAACCCTAGCTTCGATTCTGAGTTACTCTGAGGCAATTCTGCAATTTGAGATGCAAAATTGAAGTAACCTAAGCGAAGAAATTAGTTTGCTCGTTCAAATTAGATCTTATACCGATGGCTCTGATACCATGATAGAGCCATGGGAGATCAACTGAAGCTAGAAAGAAGTGAGAGATTCAGAGAGGAAATTGGAGAAGAAAGAGCAGAGCTTCTTCATTTCTGAATAATCACCTGTACAAGGACTACAGTATTTAACTACTAACTACTTAACAAAAATTACCGCCTCTTTACAAACTAATTATCTAACTAACTCTAGTTAACATGATAATTAGACTTAACTACAGTTAACCATCAGCTTGTGACTCAGCTACTGGTCAACCGGAAGTGATATGAAATTATAAATCAAGGTAATTGTAAGATAAGTGAGGAAAGTCATTTTTCTTATTTTGATAGAAAATAAGTCTTCGAAACCAACACCATAAAAATACTTTATTATGAAAAATATTTTTTCAAACAACTTACTACAATCATACGAAACAGACCCTCGTATTCGTGAATCAAATAAAGTTCACCAGGGGCGGAGACAACTTGGGGAAAGTGGGAAGTGTTATAAAAATATAATTAAGGACAACATAAAATCATGACACTATAGGTAACGTTCATAGTCCAACTGGTTTTACACGCCATTTTTCTTGATGAAGGTCGCGGGATCAAATCTCGTAAACACATGATTTGCGTTTTTTGAGCTTTCATTTGTTGAAATCATAGTGGGTTAATTGTCAGAGTTTTTTTGGTTCAAATTGTTAGATATCGAACCGCTGATGGATAGTGTTAAATTGCTACCACACTATTTGCTCTAAAAGCTATTATGAATGCATCTCAAAAGAATGAAAACTTGTCGAAGAAAGTTTTGTATTAATGCACTTGAATTGTATGTGACAACTAATTTGTTCATTTAATTTGTTGTGTGACAAGTGACAACTAACACCCTTTACTTCTCCACACACCACTGCTCATCATGGTAGCAAAATGTTCTTAGACAACGTAATTAATGGAAATGCAGTCTTAATTAATTACATGTAATATTTCGCAGGTTTGAGTGTAGACTAAACCCCACAAGCTGGGAAAGTTTTGGTTTGTTCAAATATATGTTGGCTTTTGCCTCTATTGTTGTTGCGGTGGCAGTGTCTCGATCTCCTCACTTCTAAGACACTACGGCAACCGACTTTATTAATTATGTATATGTTGCTCCTCAAGAGAATAGAAGTATGAAAAACGTGGCTCCCATTTTGCTATCTTTAAGATGGTCAATATTCACTTCCCAAATTATTGGTAGAGAAGTGACAAGTTATTGTTAACTTGTCTTGCTCTAATCGTGGTGGTGCTGATAAAACAAACAGAATTCCGCTTTTTAAGATTACTAGACGAGGAAAGGCCCGTATAAGGGCCCAACATTGTAATTTTATTAAAATTATTATTTATTGGTCTTTAGTTAATTAAATTTTGAGGTTTAACAAGCTATATGTTTTAAAATTACTTTTGAATATAAAAATATTTAGTTTGAAATCGTCTTCATATAGTATGGATAGATGAAAATTATTTAATAATTATTTTTAAATCGCTTTAAGATAGTACGGGTAAATATGAAAATCTTGTAAATATCGATTACTTTTTTTGTTGTTGTATTAATTTAAAATTAATTTTATTTCTCTATGAAACT
>NW_017693060.1:0-4991 GCF_001879085.1 Nicotiana attenuata | reverse complement strand
TATAATATTCTAATTTTTGTTATTTGTAGTAGATATTATGTTTATATAATTGTTGTACATAAATAAAATTTTTGCTTTGATAATGATGTTTACTATCATATTTATTTATTTTTATGTCATTTTGAAGAATATGGATAATCCTCAAATTATGTTTGGATCAAAGACCAATCATGAAGATATTTGTGTAATTGATAGTGGAACAACTCATGCCATATTCAAAGATCAGAAATACTTTTCTTATTTGCATAAGGAAAAAGCAAATGTTTCAACAATTTCTGGTAATATAAGTTTGATTGAAGGCTTCGGAAGAGCCACTATATTTCTGTCTAAGGGAACAAAACTTATTATAGATAATGCATTATTCTCCTTCAAGTCTGGAAGAAACTTGTTGAGTTTTATAGATATCCGCCGAAACGAGTATCAAGTTGAGACAATAGATGAAATGAATATGGAATATCTTTGTATTAGGAAGAATGTTTCTGGCCAAAAGTGCATTGTAGAAAAGTTACCAACTTTATCTTCTGGCTTATAATATTCAAAGATTAGTACAGTTGAAGCACACTCTATCGTAAACAAGAAGATTACTGATTTAAATATTTTTGTGCTTTGGCATGGCCGTATGGGCCATCCTGGAACAATAATGATGAGACGAATTACTGAAAATTCGAGTGGGCATCCATTAAAGAACCTGAAGATTCTTACAAATGATGATTTTTCTTGTGATGCTTGTTATCAAGGAAAAATGATCACTAGACCATCACAATGAAGGTTGGCATTGAATCCTTTGCCTTTTTAGAGCGTATACATGGGGATATATGTGGTCCTATTCACCCACCAAGTGGGTTGTTTTGATATTTTATGGTCCTAATAGATGCATCTTCAAGATGGTCTCATGTTGTCACGACCCCAGTTCACCCTCCATGAAACATGTCGTGATGGCACCTAGTTCCTACAACTAGGTAAGCGTAATAGTGCGGAATAACAAATTAACATTTGTGGAATAATAAATTAAAACTGAACATACGGAAATAACAACTGTATACAAGGCCACTCAGCCTATACAACTCGAAATATGCGGAAGTCTGCAACTAAATCCCAAAACCCGGAAACTCACGGGAAACACAGGCTAATAGAATGTCGTAAACTGCTCTACACCAGAATGTCTGAACAATATGAAAGGAAAGAAAAGGAACTATCTGCTAAAGCCGGAATAGAGTAGAGACTCCTGGTCTGCGAACGTAACAGATATACCTCAAGTCTCAGCTAGGACTCTCCACCACGAGGATGATAAGTCTGGGAGGAAGTACCTGGATCTGCACATGAAAAACATGCGCAGGAAGGGCATGAGTACACCACAGCGGTACTCAGTAAGTGCCAAGCCTAACCTCGGTTGGGTAGTGACGAGGAAGGTCAAGGCCCTACTGAGATAACATAATAAATAATGAGATAACAGAAATAGTTTAAATAAAGTCTACAACGAGAATCTAAACAAGGTAATAAGGAAGAACAGTAATAGAAAGCAAAGGTAACAATACACTGAAAAACCGCCCTCACAAGGAATAGTAGCCGGGGGATCTCTTGGTATCCCGAGGATCTCTTGGTATCCTCATCATCAACACTGGGGATCTCTCGGTATCCCGAGGATCTCTTAGTATCCTCAATAAGTAAGTCGGGGATCTCTTAGTATCCCGAGGATCTCTTGGTATCCTCAATAAGTAAACCAGGGATCTCTTGGTATCCCAATATATATATATATATATAAACACATGTGCCAGGGATCTCTTGGTATCCCGCACCCTCAGTCCAGAATATCTCAAGTACAGAGGGATCTCCCGGGAAGCCGTCCCGTAGTCCCAAACTAAACACACAACAACAACGATTCCTAAATCTCGGAACAATGCTAAAAATCAGGACACGAAGTAGTAAATTATAGCCTAACATGCTTCACAGAGTACAAATAGCACAGTTAAAGCAAATAAGCAGGTAAGCCAGCTAAACATGAGTCTCTAAGCTAGCATAGGTACAAACTTGCAGTTAAAATGAACAAGTAAACAAGAAAGCTCAATTTAAATACTTCAAGTAGAAACGGATTTACAACAATTAGCTCAAGTACGCGCTCGTCACCTCACGTACGGGGCATTCAAATATTCAAGATCATATCCTAAGGGAAAAAGGTCCCCCACACAAAGTTAGACAAGCCACTTACCTCGAACCGGCTCAATATCAACTAGAAATCACGCTCTTGCCACGAGTATCCGACTCCAAATGGCTCAAATCTATTCAATTCAATTACACATTGTAAATAATATCGCAAACACCTGGTTTTGCTAATAAATTCAAAGCTACGACGTAAAATTAGGTGAAATGACCAAAATGCCCTCCAGGCCAACGCCCCGGAATCGAATAATTTTCACATTTTCAGAACCCTCGTACTCTCACGAGTCTAACCATATAAAAATCTCCCAAATCGGAGGTCAATTGCCCACTCAAAACTCAATAATTAGGTCTATGAAGTTTCTTCCAATTTTTGATCCTAAATTCGAATTCCAATGGTGTATTTAACTATAAAATGATGAAATATAACAAGAAGGGACCAAAGAAACGTTACCCAGTGATCTTCACTTCAAATCCCACTCAAAATTGCCTTAAACCGAGCTCTCAATTGATTTTTGTAACTTATGAACTCAAACCCTCGAAATTTCTATTTCTGCCCAGGGATTTCCGCTTCTGCGGACAAGGGACCGCTTATGCGGTCCCGCATATGCGGAAAAACAACCGCTTCTACGGTTTTCACTTAATGGACCAGAGTCCGCTTCTGCGGACACATCACGCTCCTGCAGTTCCGCTTCAGCGGAAAGGCGACCGCTTCTGCGGTTCCAAATAAAAGCCAAACGGCCGCATCTGCGGCTATTTTCTCGCAGACGCGAGGCCGCTCCTGCGGAATTTCCTCCGCATCTGCGACGCCTGGAAACTCTGCCCCAAACCGCTTCTGCGATGATCCGGCCGCTTATGCGGCTCCGCTTCTATGGTTCCCAAGCCGCAGAAGCGAAAATACCAGAAGATGAAAAGAACCAGCTGCTGCAACACTTCAAAAATCTCCCCGTTAACCACCCGAAATCATCCCGAGGCCCCCCGGGACCTCAACCAAAAGCACCAATACCACCTAATACCTTATTCAAACTTGTACCAATCCTTAAAACACCTAAAACAACACCGGAAGTCCGATTAAATCAAATATTCAAGCCTAAGAACTTCAAATTCCAACAAAACACACTTTCGATCAAAAACCTAACCAAACCTCGCCCGAATGACCTGAAATTTTGCACACACATCCCAAATGACATGACGGAGCTACTGCAACTTCCAGAATTCCAATCCGACCCTCGGATCAAAAACTCACTACCGGACCGGAAACTTCAAAAATTCAACTTCGGCATTTCAAGCCTAAATGAGCTACGAGCCTCCAAAATACATTCCGAACATGCTCCCAACCCTGAAATCACCTAACAGAGCTAACGGAACCATCGGATTTCCATTCCGAGGTCGTCTTCACACTGTTCCGATCTCAGACCATTTTTTTAATTCTTAAGCTCTCATTTAGGGACTAAGTGTCCCAAAACACTCCAAATCCCAACACCGAACGTCCCGACAAACCAAAATAGCAGAAATGAACTTAGGGGAAGCAGTTAGTGGGGGATCGGGGCGTAAATTCCAAAAATGACCGGCCGGGTCGTTACACACATATCTAACAATACGCTTTTTGGTTGCCTCGTTAAAAACCTTGCAAGGAAAATCCAGTGGGACAAAACCTTGTGAGGTAAAAAGAGTACAACGCGTATTAACTCCCCCTGATGAGAGCATCAATTCACATCCTTGAGCATTTGCATTCCAATCTTGTGCATCATCTTCAAAAGATCTTTGGTAGAGACTTGATAAACAAATCAGCCATATTAACTTGAATGAATATATTGCACCTTGAAATCATCATTCTTGATAGAGATGAATTGTCTTCATATGATCTTGTTGGAATCGTCAGTTCAATATCTTCATATAGAGGTGAAAACTCTTGCTATCATATTATCTGCCTATAGTTATAGCAAGATACATTTGTGCACAAATTGCACTGAGGATGTAGTACTTCATGACCATGAATTCTATATGCTTTAAGCAATTTAAATCCTTCAAGGATTTTTAAGTCATATAAGCCATATAATAGACTTTAGATGCATATCAAGCTTTCATGTCATGCTAGACATATAAGATATCGAAAAACTGATTGCATATACCATTGACTTTATACTTTCAAGTGTTTGAACTACATGTTCAAAACTACATGTTTTTCATATGAAAGCAATTCTATTTGAATTGTGTCTCTTCTATTTGGCCAATATTTTTGTGTCTGTAAGCGACAGACTTAAGATCCTCATCTATACTTAGCGCTATCATAGGTGTCGTCGACAAACATTTTATATCAGTTTCAATATATTTTCATAATGACATAACATAGAGATCTCTTCATTCATATATTCAGGTACCTGAATCTCTCATGAGATTTTATGAAGTGTTATGTCATGTGATCTTCTAGATCACTTGCCTCCTTTATTATGATCATTTTGATCATTTGCTCATCTTCTTTATCAGGAAGTTTATTTGAAACTGATTGTCTATACGCTTTAAGCTTACCATAGACTTTGTCCTTCTAGGACTTAATAGGAGCATTTGCAATGAGAATATAGTTACTTTCTTTGGGTCAGCAAATGCATCTGGCATGCTTTGCAATATATTGCAAATGAATTATCCTTTTATGAACTTCAAGTTCATATTATTTTATTCGAGGATCGAGATGTATAAATAATAATTCATTCCATGTAACTTTTTCTCAACTGTTTATCATGTCTCCCCCTCATGTTAGAAAAACTAACTTGGTACCTCAACTTTGAGAATCCACCTTTGTGCGTTATGGTGTTAATCAAAATGTACACCGCACATCA
>NW_017693059.1:3732-4991 GCF_001879085.1 Nicotiana attenuata | reverse complement strand
TCAGCGTGAGCTGGGTACACGGGTCGAGTTGAGCACAACATTTCATCCTCAAACGGACGGACAATCCGAGCGTACTATTCAGATTTTGGAGGATATGCTTCGCGCCTGTTTTATTGACTTTGGACGTTCGTGGATCAGTTCTTGCCATTAGCAGAGTTTGCTTATAACAACAGCTATCAGTCGAGCATCCAGATGGCTCCTTAAGAGGCATTAAATGGTAGACGGTGTCGGTCACCAGTCGGGTGGTTTGAGCTGGGGGAGGCTTGGTTGTTGGGTACCGATTCGGTACAGGATGCCTTGGACAAGGTTAAGATCATTCAGGATAAGATCATTCATATTAACTGTTGCTCTCTTATTTGAAGTATCTAATTGTTTCTTGGTTTCGCTTTATTTCACTGTTGGCTTATATTGGGTTGTTGGTGCCTTATGGTGCACCTTGGTTGGTCTCGCTGATTAGTTTTCATGGGCGAAGTTTCATATTCGTGGCAACATTCCATTGTGTGGGTTGAAGTATGAGAGATATAGAAATTTAGTTAACTTGTGAAGTACCTTGTATTTAATCTTTCTGATTGGTGTTGATATACATACACATGTTGGGACCGTGTTGCACGCCGCAACAGGAGGAAATTCCTTACACATTTTCACTAAAACTTGATGGAAGACAGACCTTCTGCAACTTAGTCGATTTTTGTCAAATCTTATGCACCTCTCTTTCCATTTTGATTTTTGAAACAACTATTTTACCCACAATCATCCCGTTGGGACTTCACATGTTCAAAATATAACCTTACCACTCATTTACCACATTCAAACCTAAGCCGAATTTACGGGGCGTTGCATTATCTCCCCCTTGGGATCATTCGTCCTCGAATGATAGTCCTGGTTGCAACTATGACTATCTATGGACATTAAACGGGTGTGATGATGATATGCGAATATTGAAATATCATGAATACATGTGTATTCAATTGAATGAGCACGTGATCACTAAATACTAAGCTGAGTAAATACTGAAGAACATGGAGATTATAATATAAGAACTGAATGGAAAGGTCAATTACCTTCCACATTTTCCTTTTGCCCTTCAAAGAGATGGGGATATCTGGACTTCATGTCCTCCTCGGCTTCCCATGTAGCCTCTTCAATCTTTTGATTCCTCCAAAGCACTTTTACTGAAGCAATTTCCTTAGTTCTGAGCTTGCGAATTTGACGATCAAGAATAGCTATTGGAATTTCTTCATAAGATAGGCTGTCTTTAA
>NW_017693059.1:0-1093 GCF_001879085.1 Nicotiana attenuata | reverse complement strand
AATAATAAAAATAATAAAATTGCATGAAATAAATATTGCTAATTAATAAGCCATAATAAAAATAAACATAATTAATCTAAAGTACTATATATAGAAATAAGTACATCTACTAAGTACTATTAATTACATGACTAAGCACTAAAGAAAAATATAAATTAAGTTATGTATTTTCATTATGAAATAATGCAAAACTAGTGATAGATATTCAACACTATTGTCATTTCTAGTATTGAATTGATTTATTTTGTTAGCATTAGATTTGAACTTTATTTGAGTTACTACATTTATAGGTTATAAAACTTATTGGACCATTCATGAATGTTATGTCCAAGCTTGAAATATTACATTAAAAGATAAATTAAATTGTGAAAAAGTTTAAGAAATTTTTATAAATTACATTACAATAAATATTTTATATATAAAATATTTATATAATGTCGGGTTGGTTTGGTGTCGGTTTGACTTTTTTTTAGTTAAAACCAAACCAAACCAATTATGGTCGGTTTTTTTTCCAATACCAAACCAAATCACATCAGGTTTTTTTTTCCGGATGTGACTCGAATTATCGATTTGGTGCAGTTTATCGATTTTCTTTATACACCCCTACTTATATGGGACCTAACTTCAATGAGGAGATCAAAAACTGTAAATATATTCCATAAAATTACTAAGGTGGACAAAAATAAATAAAGGAAACAAAAGGGAGAAGAATCAGAAATTATTATGTTCATCATAATCATCCAAACTTGGAAATACATGCTTCAGAACAATTTCTAATCACTTGTTAATTTTCTATTTTTCGAGTTCTTCACCATATGATTACTGTTTGATAACAAAATCAATGGTAGGACGAAAGGCTTGGAACAAATTGTAATAAGTAACTTGAGTTGGGTGGACTGAATCCCAAAACATATGTTGTGAAGGATTACTGCAAACAATTGACTTTGGATTGCACAGAATTGAACCTTCAATAAGTCCACTTCCACAACAGCCCTTAGTAACTTCAGTCAAATCTACAAAAATTAGAAAAAGTTGGATGGACCTAAATGAAACAAATGAAGTATATTTGAAAAAAAAAAACGGGGGGGGGGGG
>NW_017693058.1:0-4993 GCF_001879085.1 Nicotiana attenuata | reverse complement strand
TATTTTCAATTTCAGCAGTCAGCATCATCGAAATGGCAAAACAGCTGGCCTCGGTATCACCATGCAGATGGCAACAACGCCGAGAAATTCGCATCGGAAGGATACAAGTTACAATATCTAAGTTGGTACGTGTAAGAACTTACTGTAGGTGTGAATCGCAGATCAAGACCATAGATAGGACTTTATTGTAATTCATAGAATTAGGGTAGCTGCTAGGCTAGTTTGCTATTTTGATCATCAGGTGATAATAGATGGAGGGAGAGTCCGCAAGATAAAGTTAGCAGTGTTGAGCGTATCGCAAATCATGCACTCACGAATGTCTCGTAGTCGTCCCTCATGTACCGAATACTTCCCGTGATACATAGCACTCCTGACCTGATTCCATTTTTTAAGACATAGCATATCTAGGATTCTAACCTCAGAAAGCAGGGCTACTATACCACTGGCTCTGGGGGTCTGGAACTTCTTTTCTAAAATAATGTTCAACGCACTCATATGTAGTTCAAACGGCAATCAATCGTGCCTCGTTATCGCTCCTTATATCTTTGCACCGTATAAACCTTTGTTGTGGGGTGTTACGGGCCCCCGTTAAGAGGGGACCTGCCCTGTACCTTTAT
This sequence comes from Nicotiana attenuata, assembly GCF_001879085.1. Classification (NCBI taxonomy): domain Eukaryota; kingdom Viridiplantae; phylum Streptophyta; class Magnoliopsida; order Solanales; family Solanaceae; genus Nicotiana; species Nicotiana attenuata. The sequence continues at coordinate 4,376 of NW_017693058.1, read as the reverse complement.
CAGTGTCCTGCTACCGATTTCATAAGCCTTTAGGACGCTCCAAGCTAGCCGTTATTCCCGTCGGGCTGTGAGCACGTGATTTTTGCCTATAACAATGTATTCCAGAATTCAAACAAAATAATTATCTTTATTTATTTTACAATTTCGTGGATTTTTTGTAAACATTTTCTGTGTGTTTGTTGTGGGTGTGGATATTTTGTGCATTTTTATTAGTAAAATACAACAACATAGAAATGTGCGCTTTATGCTGTGTTTAGTTTTCCTTTAGGGATTTAGATTTCAAGCACTATACTAGGTCATTCTGTTTAAGCAAAGCTGAAATAAACTTAAAATTCTATTGATTCTTGCACTTGTATTTTTGGATTGAACGTAATGGTTATTATTGATTTGTCTTAGTTTCACTTTGATATTAGGATTATTGTATTTGGATATGCCTCTATTCTCCAGGCGGGCTCCTGACTGCTAACACTTGAAATGTATTCCCTTATTCTCCAGGTGGGCTCCTGATTGCTGAACTTGAAATGTATTCCCTTGTTCTCCAGGTGGGCTCCTGACTTCAACAAAATAGACAAACAAAGAAAATTTTCTGCCCCGGTTTGGTGGCTGGGCGCATCATGTTATCAAATATAACTAAAAGTATGAAAGATAAAATTTGAATTGTGCTTCCCTTGTTCTCCAGGTGGGCGCCTGACTGTTGAACTTGCAATGTATTCCCTTGTTCTCCAGGTGGGCGCCTGATTGCTGATCTTGAAATGTATTCCCTTGTTCTCCAGGTGGGCGCCTGATTGCTAAACTTGAAATGTATTCCCTTGTTCTCCAGGTGGGCTCCTGATTGCTGACACTAGAAATGTATTCCCTTGTTCTCCAGGTGGGCGCCTGATTGCTGAACTTGAAATATATTCCCTTGTTCTCCAGGTGGGCGCCTGATTGCTGAAATTTGAAATAAATGCCTTTGTTCTCAAGGCGGGCTCCTGACTTCAACAAAATAGACATAAAACAAAGAAAATTTTCCGCCCCAGTTTGCACTAGGAAGATTTTTGAGTTGTTAGCCAAATATAGATCACCTAAGCTATTGATGCAATGATGAGAGTAAAACTAAAGACTTGACTGGAATGCACGATCCTGTGAGTAAAACCAAGGACATTTGACTAGTAAATTCATCAAACTAGATTTTCTATCTTAGGAGAAAAATTCATCAGACTAAGATTTAGATCCTAGGAGAAAGTTCATCAGACTAGGTTTTCTATCTTAGGAGAAAGATTCATCGGACTAAGATTTAGATCCTAGGAGAAAATTCATCAAACTAGGCCTTTTTGTTATCTTGCTATCAGACTAAGATTTTGATCCTACGAAAAAATTCATCAGACTAGGTCTTCTATCTTAGGAGAAAGATTCCTCAGACTAAGATTTAGATCCTAGGAGAAAATTCATCAGACTAGGTTTTCTATCTAAGATCAGACTAGGTCCCTTTTTTGTTATCTTAGGAGAAAGTTCATCAGACTAGGTTTTCTATCTTAGGAGAACAATTCATCAGACTAAGATTTAGAACCTAAGTGAAAATTCATCAGACTAGGTTTTCTATCTTAGGAGAAAAATTTATCAGACAAAGATTTTGATCTTAGGAGAAAATTCATCAGACTAGGTTGTCTATCTTAGGAGAATAATTCATCAGACTAAGATTTAGATCCTAGGAGAAAGTTCATCAGACTAGGTTGTCTATCTTAGGAGAAAGATTCATCAGACTAAGATTTTGATCCTAGGAGAAAGTTCATCAGACTAGGTTTTCTATCTTAGGACAAAGATTCATCAGACTAAGATTTTGATCCGGGGAGAAAGTTCATCAGACTAGGTTTTCTATCTTAGGAGAACAATTCATCAGACTAAGATTTAGATCCTAGGAGAAGGTTCATCAGACTAGGTTTTCTATCTTAGGAGAACAATTCATCAGACTTAGATTTTGATCCTAGGAGAAAGTTCATCAGACTAGGTCTTCTATCTTAGGAGAAAGATTCATTAGACTAAGATTTAGATCCTAGGATAAAGTTCATCAGACTAGGTTTGCTATCTTGTTATCTTAGGAGGAAGTTTCATCCGACTAAGATTTTGATCCTAGGAGAAAGTTCATCAGGCTAGGTCTTCTATCTTAGGAGAACAATTCATCAGACTAAGATTTTAGATCCTAGGAGAAAGTTCATCCGACTAGGTTTTCTATCTTAGGAGAACAATTCATCAGACTAAGATTTAGATCCTAGGAGAAAGTTCATCAGACTAGGTTTTCTATCTTAGGAGAACAATTCATCAGACTAAGATTTTGATCCTAGGAGAATGTTCATCAGACTAGGTCTTCTATCTTAGGAGAAAGATTCATCAGACTAAGATTTTGATCCTAGGAGAAAGTTCATCAGACTAGGTTTTCTATCTTAGGAGAAAGATTCATCGGACTAAGATGTAGATCCTAGGAGAAAATTCATCAGACTAGGTTTTCATCTGGAGGAAAATTCATCAGACTAGGACTTTTTATCCTAGGAGGAAAAAAATGTGAAAAGCAATGGCAGCATTTTATGCACACTAGCAAGACAGGCAAGGGCAAAGATTTGAGAAACTTCCCTTTTGCCGGCTCTCCTCTTCTTCCTTTTCTTTTTCTTTCTTTTCTTTTTTTTTCTTATTGTTGAACCAACCTTCTTGCACTGCTTTGTTTCTGTTTCAAACAAAGAAAACTTGTGAGTTTAAAATGTGGTGGTTAGTTTGTGGCCTTGAACTTTGAGGGCGGCTGCTTCTGCATTTGCCAAGATGACTGATTTCCACTCGAAGACCTTGCTTGTTTATGGACTAACCCCTTTCTGTGTCATCCTCATCACATAAAATACCTTTTCTCCGTTCAGCCCTAATATCCTCTATTTGTTGCATTGCGTGAACTGGCATCTCCCCAACCTTTATGTCTCATATGAATCCCAAAGCACGTCTATTGCCCCCACGAAACCGTGTATATGATGCTCTTTCTTGACTTAACCACTGGCCTCGGCCTTAAAGTTTATTGTTCCTTCACTCACCATGATAAATGATTCCCACTTGGAGACCTTGCTAACCACTTTCTTTGTTACCCTTAACGCAGAAAATATCTCTGATCCATTCACCAAACACCCTCCATCTGATATGTACCAAACCTTTCGTGTTTCACCAAAAATACCTTTGATCCGTTCACCTAAACCCTTCATTCGTTGCGTTGTTCATGAATTGACATATACCAAGCCCTTGCATTTCACAAGGATCCCAAAGCATGTAGATTGTTGCCAACTCAGTGTGCCTGCTGTTCTTTCCTGACTTATGACGATTTGATATGCTAGCCAGATCCCGTTTTGTTCAATTGGAAAGCTGGTGGCAGATTTTGAAGTCATTTCTCACTTGTTATGACCAAACAGACTCAGGAAGAGGGAGTAAACAAGACAAAAGGAACAGAGTAAAGGATAATGGAAAGAGATGATTCCTAACAAGAAAACTACAAAGTAGAAACCTATCGGATGTGGATACCGACTCTGATGACCTTGACATGCACCTGCAGCCTATTCTGTTAAGCAAATCTGATGTTCAGCTCTTGTTGTACCTTTTCGCCGTGAAACTGGGCTTCAATGCTCCGCTTATCCGATCTGATTCACAATCCTTATTCGACTTGTAGTGCCCGAAGGGTTTTCACCATCAAGCCTCTCTCATTTTGGTCTTTCTCTCACCTCACTATCGCCTTATGGTGCCCGTGAAGGTTTTTACCAATAAGACTCTCTCATTTTGTTTTCTCTCAGCTTTCATCGCCTTGCGGTACCCGTGAGGGCATTTATCCTCAAGACTCTCTCATTCTTCATTTCCCTTGTTTGGACCGGAGTGTTGCCCCTGATATGGTTCACCTCTACTCGCTTGACTCGGCGTCTCTCGAAGATTGATCAGAAGGTCTTTCTTTGGACCGTAATGCAGGCTTTTGGACAGGGTTAGGAAGAAAGGGTATCAAAGGCTCAAAACAATTCAACATGGGCTCAAAATTACAACTTTCGGAATCAGATTTCTCACAGCAACCACAACTTTTGCCCCGGTTTCTTTCTTGGGGACTTTTGGATTTTTATTTGGTGTGACTGAACCTCAGAGAGAGGCTGCCTACGTATCCTTTCGGAATCAAGTCAAACGTAGTTCATGTCATAGAAATTACTTTTTTGTGATTTTTCTTCTCTTCCATTTTCTCTCTTCTTTTTTTCTTTTCTTTCTCTTTTCTTTTGCTTTTCTTTTCTCTTTTTCTTTTTCTTTCTTCTTTTTTTCTTTTTTTTCTTTTTCTTCTTCTTTTTTTCCTTCTTTTCTTTTCTTTTCTTTTTCTTTTCTTTTTCTTTTCTTTTTCT
>NW_017693057.1:0-4994 GCF_001879085.1 Nicotiana attenuata | reverse complement strand
CCAATTCAAAACCCTTCTTAGTGTCCTAATGCACTCAATCATTAGGTGGCGACTCTTCAATTCCAAAAACCCAATTCCCAAACGGGAATAGAGTTGTCTTCCCGAATGTCGTAAACCCGATTTCGCGAGAAAAAGGGGGCGTCGATAGCATGGCGACTCTGCTGGTGATATTCTTTAGGCTTTTACCACTTCATGTTATATGTGACTTTATTGTTTTCTTTTATTGCTTTGTTTAATGCCTTTATTCGAAACTGACTTGTCTTTTTGTTTCCTTTTTTTTTCTTTTTCTTTAACGCTTTCATTTACTGTTTTTCTTCAATACCGTTGTAATTTCCGAGCAATTATTGTAATCATTATGAACGTGAAAATACGTGGCAATTTGTTTCATTTTTTACAATTGCATTTTTCAACATCATATTCCACTCGTGCCAAACAAATACCATAGCAACGCTTGATGAGTGGTTGCGCTCTTCCAATATTATTACCCCCTAAATTTTGGCAAAGGCGTATTTGCGGTAAAACTAGTCGATCAGCGGTGCAGTCGACGGTTCCGTGCCTTTCCCTCTTGAGTTGTCCGCTCAAGGGTACCGTTCTAGCACCCCATAGAAACCTTATTCTATTTAACTGTTCATGCATCACTGTCAAACCTAGTCGAGTCAGTTATGTTGTCCACATAATGACTCTTTAAGATGGCCTTATCCAAAGTCCACTAGGTTCCCCTGGGACCCAAATGGACAACAACATACTCTGTGCATTTATTTGGAGAACTAAATGCCGAATATTGATTTAAATAGTCGAGTTCGGTGGGGGTAAGGGTCACCATTTTGTTTTGCAGGAAATGAATGACGAAGTCCCCAACTTCGGTATGGTTAGCACGCCCTCACTCTTGCTGACCTGGTGGAGGAATCTCCCATCAAATGACCAAATCAATGAATGGAAAGAGAGGATCATCAAGGCTTGCGAAAAGCTGGAGGATCTGATCAACGAGAACATTCAACACGGGAAGGTCCTTCTGGGACCAAATAGATAGGATTCTTTTCTTTTGCTTTAAATGTAATAAGGCCAGTGGCCATTAGTGAATTTTTTTTATTTTCCTGCAACTTTAGTGTCGTTTTGGGATTCGTCTTATTTTTATCAATAAAATGAGGCATTTAGCATTATAAGTTATCCAAATCAACTTGTCGCTAGGCCTACCTCGGGCATAACGAGGCACCCAATTTAGGACACGATTTATATTTTTATACTATGTGTTTAAATACCGCAATATTTTTTCTCAGAATCCGCACTGACTTGCTACCCTTTTTGTTTTTACTTTTATTTTTTATTCCCCTCCCTGAAAGATTAGTTCGCGCACTCAGGCATGATCATCTTAGGCAGAAGGGCAAATCTCAGCAATTGGTCCATCAGAACCACCAAGGCCCGGAGAGCTTCGGGGTAGCAAGGCTGAACAAAGCATTATGCATTATCTTTTACTTTTTCGCAAGTTGATTTCCCTTCATCATTATCTTTAAATTTTGAAAAGAACTCCGATGTTCAAAACAATTTTGGAATTTAAGCATTTCAGTTTCTTATATATGTCTCGCTCTTATTATTTTTCTCTGTCATTTATTTTACTTTTACACAACATTACTATTACTTATCTTGATGAACCGACGAATGTGACATGCGACGAGGTAACGCAACAAACGGACATAGACTCAGAAGAAAATGAAATACCAGAAGAGGTCATTAGAGAGGTCGAGGACTTTGAGAACAGACCTAAGTCTAACTTGAACGAAACTGAGGTTATCAACTTGGGGAATACAGAGAATGTCAAGGAAACGCGCATCGGTGTTCACTTGTCACCGTCAGAATAGGAAGAATACACGGAGTTCTTAAAAGAATATAATGACATATTTGCCTGGTCATATGATGATATGATTGGTCTCAATACATCCATTGTAGCTCACAGATTGTCAACATATCCGACACGTCCGCCGGTAAAACAGAAACTTAGAAAGATCAATCCAGACATGAGTTTGAAAATTAAAGAAGAAGTTACCAAACAAGTCAAAGCCAAGGTCCTCAGGGTAGTGGAGTATGCGACATGGTTAGCCAACATTGTGCCAGTGCCGAAGAAGGACGGGAAGGTCAGAATCTGTGTCGACTATCGGGACCTCAACCGGGCCAGTCCGAAAGACGATTTTCCATTGCCGAACATACACATCCTGATTGACAACTGCGCCAAGCACGAGCTGCAGTCATTTGTTGATTGTTTTGCTGGATATCATCAGATATGGATGGACGAAGAAGACGTGGAAAAGACGACTTTCATTACGCCGTGGGGAATGTTTTGTTACAAGATGATGCTGTTTGGATTAAAGAATGCTGGGGCCACCTACATGAGGGCCATGACTACTATTTTCCATGATATGATACACAAAGAGATCGAGGTGTACGTAGATGATGTCATCATCAAATCCAGGAAAGCCACTGACCATATGGGAGATTTAAGAAAGTTCTTCAACAGATTAAGAAGGTATAACCTGAAACTGAATCCCGCCAAGTGCGCTTTTGGGGTTCCAGCCGGGAAATTGCTTGGGTTCATCATAAGTCGGCGGGGAATAGAACTCGATCTGTCGAAGGTTAAGGCCATTCAGGAATTGCCACCGCCAAAGAACAAAAAAGAGGTTATGAGTTTCTTGGGAGACTCAACTACATCAGCCGGTTCATAGCCCAGTCCACTGTCATTTGTGAACCAATCTTTAAAATGTTGAAGAAGGACGCCGCCACTAAATGGACCGCTGATTGTCAAAAGGCTTTCGACAGAATCAAGGAATACCTGTCAACGCCGCCAGTCCTGGTTCCGCCCGAACCAGGTAGACCGCTATTGCTCTACCTTGCAGTACTGGATGGAGCATTGGTTGTGTTTTGGGACAACATGATGAAACGGGGAGAAAGGAGCAAGCTATCTACTATCTCAGCAAAAAGTTCACCCCGTACGAGGCCCGGTATTCCTTGCTAGAACGCACCTGTTGTGCTCTGACTTGGGTAGCTCAGAAGTTGAGGCATTATTTCTGTGCCTATACTACTTATCTCATATCAAGGATGGATCCGCTGAAGTACATCTTCCAGAAGCCCATGCCCATGGGCAGGCTGGCCAAATGGCAAATTCTGTTGAGTGAGTTCGATATTGTCTACGTGACCCAGAAAGCGATCAAAGGACAAGCACTAGCCGATCATCTTGCCGAAAACCCCGTGGGCCGAGAATACGAGCCTTTAAAGACGTATTTTCCCGATAAGGAGGTTTATTTCATAGGAGAAGACATTGCAGAATCCTATGATGGCTGGAGAATGTTTTTCGACGGAGTGGCAAACTTTAAAGGAGTTGGCATAGGAGCGGTTCTAGTATCAGAAACAGGTCAGCATTACCCGGTGTCCGCCAAACTCAGGTTCCCGTGCACCAACAACATGGCCGAGTACGAAGCCTCCATCTTAGGGCTCAAGCTGGCCATTGATATGAACGTTCAGGAGTTACTAGTGATCGGGGATTCAGACTTGCTCATACATCTGGTTCTAGAAGAGTGGGCAACCAAGAATTCCAAGATACTCCCATACTTGCATCATGTACAAGAGTTGAGGAAGAGGTTTACGAAGACAGAATTCCGGCATGTCCCCAGAGTTCAGAATGAGTTCGCTGATGTATTGGCCACTCTGTCATCCATGATTCAACATCCAGATAAGAACTTCATTGATCCTATCCCGATAAAAATCCAGGATCAACCTGCTTACTGTGCTCATGTCGAGGAAGAAGCAGATGGAAAACCATGGTTCCATGACATTAAGAAGTACCTGTCAACAGGAGAATACCTAGAATTTGCAAACACTACTCAAAAGCGCACACTGCAGAGGCTATCCAATCACTTCTTTCACAGCGGAGGAATCCTGTATAGGAGGACTCCCGATTTGGGATTACTGAGGTGTGTCGAAGCAAAGGAAGCATCCAGGTTGTTGGAGGAAGTTCATGCAGGGACTTTTGGTCCGCATATGAATGGTTTTGTCTTAGCCAAGAAAATACTCCTGGCCGGTTATTTCTGGATGACTATGGAGACGGACTGCATCCAGTATGTTCGGAAATGCCATCATTGCCAGATCCATGCAGACATGATAAAGGTGCCTCCTAACGAGCTCAATGCAACAAGCTCATCATGGCCGTTCGCCGCTTGGGGAATGGATGTCATCGGACCTATTGAGCCTGCCGCATCAAACGGGCACAGGTTCATACTAGTGGCGATTGATTATTTCACCAAATGGGTTGAAGCAGCATCATATAAGGTAGTAACCAAGAAGGTTGTGACAGACTTCGTTCGCGATCGTATCATTTGCCGGTTCGGCGTCCCAGAGTCAATCATCACTGACAATGGTTCCAATCTCAATAGTGATCTGATGAAAGCAATGTGTGAGACATTTAAGATTAGGCACAAGAATTCTACAGCCTACAGACCTCAGATGAATGGAGCCGTAGAAGCGGCCAATAAGAACATTAAGAAGATACTAAGGAAAATGATAGAGAAACACAAGCAGTGGCATGAAAAGCTATCCTTTGCTTTATGGGGATACCGTACCATAGTCCGCACATCAACTGGGCGACACCCTATATGTTGGTTTACGGTACCGAGGCAGTCATCCCGGCCGAGGTAGAGATTCCCTCCCTGAGAATTATGCAGGAAGCAGAACTTGAAGATGCAGAATGGGTAAAAAGTCATTACGAGCGATTAGCCCTTATAGACGGAAAAAGACTGAATGCAGTTTGCCACGGTCAGCTTTATCAAAATAGAATGACCAGAGCCTTCAACAAGAGAGTCAGACCAAGACAGTTCGCGCCAGGGCAGTTAGTACTGAAGAAGATTTTTCCGCACCAAGACGAGGCCAAAGGAAAATTTTCTCCCAACTGGCAAGGTCTGTACATGGTCCACCGGGTTCTAACCGGAGGAGCCCTCATACTCGCAGAAATG
>NW_017693056.1:0-4995 GCF_001879085.1 Nicotiana attenuata | reverse complement strand
TATTATGGTCATCTGGTATCAGCATTAGGAAAAACTTTCAACAAGGTCGTGAAAATGGGAAGTATGGTGGAAGAGGGTCTCAAATCTAACAAGATTATGAGCTATTCAGCAATCAAAGCAACTACTCAGGCAATTCAGAGCGGCACTGGAGGAGTATTGGGAAAGAAGAAGAAAGAAGAGGTTGCAGTAGTGGAATCGAGAGCTTGGTCCAGAGGTCCATCACCATATTATCACCAACCTCGACCTCACCCACAAACCTACCCACACACCCCATATGGCTACCGCAACACTACTACCCACCTCCTGTCCCCCATTTCTCCGTCCACCATGCCCAAACATACCCCCAACCTCCTACCCATGCACAATGGCGCACACCCACCCCACAAAATACTTACCCAGCTCAAAACACCTACCCACCCCCAAGAACCAACAGAAACCCCACTGGAACCGGTTTTCGACCTAACCCGGCATCTAAGAATGATAGGCTACAAAAGAAGAAGACTTCCACTCCCTTGGGTGAATCCTACACTGACTTGTACCACAGATTGAGACAGTTGGGCATGCTGAATCCGATTGAACCCAAATTGCCAAATCCTCCCCCAAGGAATCTGGACCACTCTGTGAGTTGCGAGTATTGCTCAGGTGCCGCGGGACATGACACAGAAAAATGCTGGCACTTGAAAACGGCCATCCAAGAGCTCATTGACACCCGCCGAATTAAAGTGCAAGCCCCAGAGCGCCTAACATCACCCAAAATCCATTACCAACTCATCACGAGACCCATATGATCGAGCTAGTCCAAAAGGGAGAGCATAAGAAGCCGTCACAAACCGTAATGATGATCAGGGCTAGTGAGGATAGATCAAATGAGAAACTAGCAAAGGAGGGAGCATTGATCAAGGTAGGAGAAACAGTTAGCAAACCAGTTGTAGTGATGAAGAAAGAGCTTTTGAGCAGTGTTGCAGAAAAACAAGAACCAGTTAAAGTGGTAGTGTCGGGGGCGGCTGTCAAGCCCGCTGTGATTGTGAAAGGGGCTCGCACAGAGCCGGTTGTCATCAAGCCAGTGACTCAGCTACCAGTAATCAGTGAAAAGGCCGTCCCATGGATTTATGGCCGAGTGACAGTGATGTATCAGGGAAAGGAAATTAAGGAAGAAGTTTGTGAAACCCATGGACTGACTCGCTCGGGGAGATGCTTTGCTCCTGAAGAGCTGAGAAAGGCCAAACTCACCAAAGATAATCCAATATCAGTAAAGAAATCTGTAACTAAAGAAGAGGCAGAAGAATTCTTGAAGAAGATGAAGGCACAAGATTATTCCATTATAGAACAGTTGAGAAAGACCCCAGCGCAAATCTCTTCGCTATCATTATTGATCCACTCAGATGAGCACCGCCAGGCATTGATGAAAATTCTGAATGAGGCCCACGTTCCCGATAAGATTTCTGTGAACCATTTAGAGAAAATAGCAAACAAGATTTTTGAAGTCAACAGGGTTACATTTTCTGATGATGAGCTGCCGTTAGAAGGCACTGAGCATAATAGAGCACTCTACCTCACGGTGAAATGTGAAGACTCTGTGGTCACCCGGGTGCTAGTTGATAAAGGATCCAGTGCAAACATTTGTCCTCTCTCCACCCTGGAAAAGTTAAAGGTGGACAGTGAGAGAATTCACAAGAATAGCATTTGCGTGCGAGGATTTGATGGAGGAGGCAAGGACACAGTTGGGGATATAGTGTTGGAACTGATAATAGGTCCGGTTGAATTCACTATGGAGTTCCAGGTGCTCGACGTGGCTGTCTCTTACAACCATTTGTTAGGCCGACCCTGGATCCATGCAGCAAAGGCAGTGCCATCTACCTTGCACCAGATGGTTAAATTCGAGTGGGACAGGCAAGAGATTGTGGTGCATGGGGAAGATAGCTCGTGTACTCTGGGTGATGTCATTGTGCCTTTCATAGAAGCTGAGGATGACAGAGGTCCATGGGTTTATCAAGTCTTTGATACGGTATCGGTTGAAAAGATCCCGGAGGGGAAGTGTATTCCTGTGCCAAAGGTAGCTGCTGCATCCGTCATGGTTGCGTCGGAAATGCTGAAGAACGGATTTGTACCTGGAAAAGGCTTGGGTGCTTCTTTACAAGGCATCGTACAACCTGTATCCCTTCCTGCAAACCTGGATACTTTTGGTTTAGGTTTCAAGCCCACTGCTGCAGACATAAGGCGAGCTAGAAAGATGAAAAAGAAAGCATGGACCCTTCAAAAACCCATTCCTCGCCTTTCCCGTTCCTTTGTCAGGCCTGGTACTAAGAAGCGCCTAGCAACAACAATGCCCAGTGGTGTGGTTGATCCCGACAAGGAGCTGATATTGAGGTTTGAAAAGCTGTTTTTATGAGGTGAATGTATTGGAGGCCGGAGAAGGTCCAAGCAAGGCGGATGTCCAGTTCGTGGGGCCCCAGGCAAAGCTTAACAATTGGGAAGCAACTCCCCTTCCTACCCGGAGGGAGTCTTGGTAGTTAGTTTTGATTTCCTTTCAGTTTAATCTGGATTAGTTCCAAGGTTGTAATTCGGATGCTATGTTCCGTCCGTTTGGATGAGTTAAACCTTGTTATCTTAAATATTAATGAAATGCAATTTCCCTCTTTTTCATTCCTGATAGTTTTCATTTTTGTCTTTCTTTTCTTTCTTGTATAGTCCCTTTTACGCTGGTTTCACTGATGTGTCATGCATGAGGAGTCTTCAGCCCAGTCTTAAATGCCAATCTAACTCAGACATAATAATACAAGAAATTGAGTGTGATGACGCAATAGAATATGATGATGAGGAAGCTTTTGAGGAAATCAGTAAAGAACTAAGCCATTTTGAAGAAAAACCTAAACCCAATCTGAATGACACAGAGGAAATCAATTTAGGGGATCAGGAGACTGTGCGAGAAACGAAAATAAGTGTCCATTTGGAACCTCAGCTCAGGGAAGAGATAATTAAAACACTTTTTGAGTACAAAGATGTTTTTGCATGACCATATGACGACATGCTAGGTTTAAGCACTGATTTGGTGGTCCACAAATTGCCCACTGACCCAGCATGCCCTCCTGTCAAGCAGAAGCTAAGGAAATTTAAAACAGACATTAGTGTGAAAATCAAAGAAGAGGTCACCAAGCAGTTTGAGGCAAAGGTCATCCGGGTCACGCGGTATCCCACCTGGTTAGCCAATGTTGTGCCTGTGCCAAAGAAGGATGGAAAGACTAGAGTGTGCGTAGATTACCGGGACCTCAATAAGGCAAGTCCAAAAGACAACTTCCCACTGCCAAACATCCATATATTGATTGACAATTGTGCCAAACATGAGATTGGTTCCTTCGTAGATTGTTATGTGGGCTATCACCAGATTTTGATGGATGAGGAGGATGCGGAAAAAATGACATTCATCACTCCTTGGGGAACGTATTGTTATAGGGTCATGCCATTTGGGTTGAAGAACGCAGGGGCAACGTATATGAGGGCGATGACCACCATGTTCCATGACATGATACATCGGGAAATTGAGGTCTATGTAGACGACGTGATCATAAAGTCGAGGAAACAATGTGACCATGTCAAGGACCTGAGGAAATTCTTCCAGAGACTCCGCAGGTACAACCTCAAACTTAATCCAGCAAAGTGTGCGTTTGGAGTCCCATCTGGGAAGTTATTGGGATTCGTGGTAAGTCGGCGCGGTATTGAGTTAGACCCGTCCAAGATCAAAGCCATTCAAGAGCTACCGCCGCCAAGGAACAAGAAAGAGGTGATGAGTTTGCTTGGCAGGTTGAATTATATTAGCAGGTTCATTGCACAGCTCACAACGACTTGCGAGCCCATCTTCAAGCTGCTAAAGAAAGATGCTGCGGTCAGATGGACGGATGAATGTCAAGCAGCATTTGACAAGATTTAGGAGTATTTGGCTAGTCCACCTGTGTTGGTCCCGCCGGAGCCGGGAAGACCCTTGATCCTTTATCTGACAGTTTTGGATAACTCTTTTGGTTGTGTACTGGGGCAGCATGACATCACAGGAAGGAAAGAGCAGGCGATTTACTACCTCAGCAAGAAGTTCACATCGTATGAGGTGAAGTACACCCAACTTGAGAGGACGTGTTGTGCCTTAACCTGGGTAGCGCAGAAATTGAAACATTACTTGTCAGCATATACCACCTATCATATCTCTCGGTTGGACCCGTTGAAGTACATCTTTCAGAAGCCCATGCCCACACGGAGGCTGGCGAAATGGCAAATCTTGCTTACGGAGTTTGATATTGTTTACGTGACCCGGACTGCAATGAAAGCACAAGCGCTGGCTGATCATTTGGCCGAGAATCCAGTTGATGATGAATATGAACCCTTGAAGACATATTTCCCCGATGAAGAGATAATGCATGTTGAAGAATTGGAACAAGTCGAGAAGCCAGGATGGAAACTGTTCTTTGATGGAGCTGCCAACGCCAAGGGTGTCGGGATAGGAGCAGTACTAATTTCTGAAACAGGGCAACACTACCCTGTTACTGCTCAACTTCGTTTCTATTGCACCAATAACATGGCTGAATACGAGGCGTGTATCTTGGGTTTGAGATTTGCTATAGACATGGGTGTCCAGGAAATCTTGGTCATGGGTGACTCGGATCTTCTGGTACACCAGATTCAGGGTGAATGGGAGACACGAGACTTGAAGCTCATACCGTACCGGCAGTGCTTGCATGAACTTTGTCAACGGTTTCAATCAATAGATTTCAGGCATATCCCAAGGATTCACAATGAGGTTGCCGACGCTTGGCTACTTTGGCGTCAATCCTGCATCATCCAAACAAGGCTTATGTGGACCCGTTACAGATTCAGGTCCGAGATCAGCATGACTATTATAACGTGGTGGAAGAAGAGCTTGATGGTGAGTCGTGGTTCCATGATATCAAATAATACCTCAGGATGGGAGTATATCCAGCACAGGTTACAAGGGATCAAAAGAGAGCAATT
>NW_017693055.1:0-4995 GCF_001879085.1 Nicotiana attenuata | reverse complement strand
CTACTGAAAGCTTGGAAATCATTTTGGGCCTACTTCAGGCTTCCTATAGATTAATGTACATTTATACTTATGTAATTTATTCAGTTCTTGGTCTATAATAATTATTCGTAAACAAATATTGGGGAGATTAGTGAAAAAGGGTGGGTAGTCGCATACTGTGGGTACAATTGGGTAGATAACATGCCTATAGGGTCCATTTCGATTCAAAGGTGTTTGTTAGGTGACATGCCTATAGGATCTGCTTTGGTTTCAATGAATTATGCTTGCTTTACTTTCATATAATTAGACATCATGCTCATAAGATCAAAATCAGTTTCTAATTAGATACCATGCCTATAGGAGTTAAAATCAGCTTTAATAGAAATCATGCCTATAGGATTTCACTTGGGTCAAACAAATTCTGCTTGCTTCACCTTATGTTTAATTAGAAATCATGCTTATAGGACCTAAAACCAGTTTAGTTAGATCTAAAAAAAATCAGTTTAACTCATGTTTATAGATTCTGAATCGGTTTAATTAACTAATATGTCCGTTTCTCCAATAAGTTTTCAACGCTGCCTTAATTAATATTATTAGAGAGCATGCCTATAGGACCCAAATTGCCCGTTTAAAAGTGTTTACTGTTTCATTGCATTCTTAATCAATAATAGATATCATGCTCATAGGATATCACTATTACGCGCCTAGGCAAGCCTGTAGGGCGACTAAAACTCTGTAAACTATAAAACCATGCCTTGTTATTTGAGACTGCTCACACTCAACTGGTTTAAAAGAATCTGTAGGCAACTAGGATTCAGTTCTTTGACACATTGGTCCTAATTCAATTCTGTATACTCTCTTCCCACCTAGATATCATGCTTTAAGGTTTTCTCTTAAATCCCTGAAACTGTTGTTTGAAACGTGCATTTATTTGTTCTGCTTGTGGAGGTAAAATGTGAGCCTTTAATTGTTCTCTCTTTAATGCAGTCCTAACTGTTTTGATTGACGCCTATATTTTTCTCCTTTAAGTACCTTAGGATGGTCTAGAACTACCTAAATTAGAGGTCCTAAATACCTCCAGGACCACAAGGAAGGGACGAGTAGCGCACGCATAGGACATCTATCAAGGTTGATAAAACGCTTTAGGCTATGACCAAGGGGAGGGGATTGGATAGTAAGGATATGATGACTACGCGCTAATGTCACGTGTAGCCCCTCATTGAGGAGTGATTACCGGGCATTGTGTGGGTATGATCATGTAGGCTAGCCAACCTAGGACCCCTCTTTTCCAACTCCCGTTGTTTAAATGAATTTCTTTGCTTTACATATATGCAAATTGTTCAAACCTCTCTTTACCTGAATCATACCTGTGCTTAGAATGTAAAAAATGCTTTTATTTGCGAATATGTGTTAAGATTGCTTGTAAAAGGACTAATTCACATAAGCTTAAGTTCGGTCGGGACCCACCGTTGTGGACCGCGAGGGGTGCCTAACACCTTTCCCTCAAGGTTATTTTGAGCCCTTACCCTAATCTCTGGTAATACAAACCAGTCCATGAGTTAATTGCTCAGGGTGTCCTAACGCACCATAATTCGTTATGTGGCGACTCTTCAAATACCCAAATCCCAAAAGGAAACGAGTTATCTCCCCCATGAATGTCGAAACCCGGACTTCCCCGCGGAGGGAAAAAGGGGGCGCAACAGCATGGCGACTCTGCTGGGGATATTTTTAGGCTCTTATCATAACAAACTTACTTTTGAATTAGTCCAAGCATGCCTTATCCTGTACCCTTTCCCTTATTTGGATTTAACTGTCTATTTTTCAAGCATTTATGATTTCTTTATTTTCTTGAAACTGACTTGTCTCTTTGTTTTCTTTCTGTAACTGTCTTTCAATTATTTAAATACTGCATTTATTATTTTCTTACGTGCAAATACTTGACAACATGCTATTTATTGTTGCATTAATCATATTCCATATCATATTCCACTCGTGCGTATCAAATCCTATAGCAACGCTTAATGAGTGGTTGCGCTCTTCCAATTTATTACCCTTTAAATTCGGAAAGGCTTATTTGCGGTAAAACTAGTCGATCAGCGGTGCAGTCGACGGTTCCGTGCCTTTCCCCCTCAAGTTGTCCTCTTGAGGGTACCAGTCTAGACCCCCATAGTAACCGTACTCTGATCGTAATTGTGCATGCATCATCGTCAAACCTAGTCGGATTAATATGTTGTCCACATAATGATCCTTTAAGATAAGCCTTATCCAAAAGTCCACCGAGGTTTCCATAATCCCAACAGACACAATCACGTTTTGTGCATTAATTTGGAGAACTAAATGCCAATATGCTAATCATGAATGTACAAATAGTCAAGTCTGGTGGGGGAGAAGGGCCTAACCTTTTTGTTTTGCAGAAAATGAGGCATGAGGTCCCCAGATTTGGTATGGTCAGCAACATTCCACCATTTCTACTAGATTGGTGGGAGGACCTTTTCTCAAGTGACAAAAAACATGTAAGGAAGCACTTGGTCAATTTGCCTTCTCTACTAGACGTTCAGCCAAACAACAGGTTGATCGAGGCTGCCACTTTGTTCTGGCAGTGAAAGGGCTGTGTTCCATTTCGGCGACATAGAAATGACTCCCCTCCTAGAGGAAATTGGGGGACTTGCGGGATTGACTTGGGATAGCCCTGGGTTGTTGGTACCGCAGAACCGTACTGGAAAAGGGTTCCTAAAGATGATGGGGTTGAAGAAAAATGCTGACTTGGAATTCTTGAAGAAATCCTATGTACCTTTTGAATACTTGTATGAGAGATATGGCCATAGCTAGTCCTTCCGTACCTTCCATGACGAGCTTTCTATCACTTCTCTGGGACACATCCACCGCAGAATGTTCGTATTCATTGTGTGTTTCTTGGGACTGCTAGTATTCCCAATGAAAAGGGAGAGAGTCCGTACTAGGTTGGCCATGGTCGCCAAGACTTTGATGGAGGGGATCAATGGGCAAACATACACTATAGTCCCCATGATCATAGCCGACATCTATAGGGCTCTGGAGCGCTGTCAAAGGGGCATCAAAAATTTCGAGGGTTGTAACATGTTTCTGCAGTTGTGGTTATTAGAACATCTTCAAAAGGGTCACTATCGCCAAGAATTTCCGCGAAGGGCTTGGAACGACCATATTGCCTTCCATCACCCCAAGCGGATGACTTACATTCCGGACAGGTTTGCTCAGCCGGAAAGAGCCAAAGAATGGGTAGAATTCTTCGACAATCTGACCGAGGAACAAGTGCAATGGATGTTTGAATGGTTCCCAACAGACGAATTCATCATCAGGTCCAGGGACGCTCCACACTTGGTGCTGATTGGGTTGAGAGGAATATACCCTTATGTTCCCATCCGAGTTATGAGGCAAGCAGGCAGGAAACAGGTTGTACCAAGGGTTGCCAAGATGAGTCATTTCAGAGCAGACTTTCAAGACGATGATGTCCCCTACAAGTGCTAAGCCCAGCACATGTGGCACTGCAAATTCATTGCGGAAAAGAACACTATTGAGCCAGACAGGTATCATGCAGGGTGTGAACCTCTCTACCCAGCATGGCTAGAGGACAATCTGAAGGGAATGGTGAGGCCAGGAGCCGGTCGAGGGAATAGGATAATAGACGAAGAAGCTGAAGCTCAAGTCAAATACAACAGGCTGCGCAAGAGGGTCCATGACTCTAAGAATGAGTACCGGGAAATACACGAGAAGAATATGAGGCTGATCGAAGAATGGAAAGAAATGGCAGTCACTTCCAACAGAAAGTTGGAATATCTAGAGCGAGGATTAGTGGAGCAGGAGGGTAAAGTCATAAAGAGGATTGAGGATTGCCAGAATGCTGAAGGAAGTGAAGGAGGACATTTGGCCAGAGCCTACCTGCTGCTGGGTCTGCGCGAGCTGGGGAACCTGTATGACGGGGTCAAGAAGATCGAATCTAGGGAAGGTCCTTCTGGGACCAAGTAGTCTAGATTTATTTGCTTTCCTAAAATGTAATAAGGCCAAGTGCCAATAGTGACTTACTTTTCTATTATCTTAGTGTCGTTTTGGGATTCGTCTATTTTCATATGATGAAATGAGGCATTTACTGGCATCTAAAGTTCTCCAAATCTATATGTCGATAGGCCTACCTCGGGCACAACGAGGCTCCCAAATTAGGACGCGAATTTACATTCTCGCCATATGTGTTTAAATACTGGAAACATTTCAGAACCCCTACTGACTTGTCTACCTTTTTGTTTTTCTTTATTCTTTATTCCCATCCCCTAAGGTTGGTTCGCTCATACTGGCATCATCATCTTATCACACCAGATCTAGAGGCCCTCCACCTTCTCCTCCTCCAAGCAATACAAAGGGCAAAGGAAAAGCAAAATGGACAACTTAAGTGGTATCCGAAAGGAGAATGTTGAGAACGCAGAAACTTCAGATGGGCGGAGTACTCCGACACCAAATGATCTAGTCTTGAGATTGGAACAAACGATATTGGAAATACAAGGAGAACTTGAGCAGGTTTACAAAGAAAGAACCCAGCACCTCCCCAAAACACACAAAATCAACATCCACAAAACCCTCATGCATCACTTCAATACGCAACCCCACCCCAAAATCTCAATCCCTTACCAATACCAACTCCGCCACAACATCACCCTCAACCAATTCAGTACCCACCAACCATCACTTACCACACTCCCCAAACACACCACAACCCATTCCCGATCCTCAAAACTCAACCAATGACCATCATTACACCCAAGTCCCTGGCACCCATCAAAGCAACCCTATATAAGTGGAAACCGTACCCCACTCTATCCAACCAATTGCCTATACACCAGAATCCTCCGAGAAGGACCTGCTTATTAAAAACATGGCTGAAGAACTCAAGAAGTTGACGAGTCGAGTTCAGGTGTCGAAGGCGGCAAAGGAATAGAAAGGTTGAACTATGAAGACCTATGTATAAAGCCAGATGTAGAACTGCCAAAG